>NC_135558.1:615000-867500 GCF_964340395.1 Glandiceps talaboti | reverse complement strand
CTAGGTCCAATTTCTCTGAAACTCCAGCTTCTTAAAATCTATCTAAACTTTTCCAGATGAAAGGATGTTCCTAGTACTTTTGAAATAACTAAATCCAATAATCTGTTTTCAAGAAAATTGACAATCGTATACTTAATCTAGTATTTTTAAATGATGGTTTGGGTACATGTAATACAGTATTTGGCAGCCATATTGGATTCTAAAATGACTACATTTCTTCCTTGAGTTTAACTAAGAATATATTTGAGATTTCATAAACAAGATAAAAGCAAAATTTTACAATTTTCAAGACACATGCTTACTACAGTGAAGACTTGCACGATTTTGTAAGATATGTAAAACCCTACCTTGTACTTCCTTATCTGATGCAAAAATGTAATAAATTGGACCGATGATTTCATTCATGCCTTGCACATAGCCTTGTCCTGGGTTTAATTTTGTGTAGATGAATAAAATTCTCTCTACAACCTCCCAGTGGGCCTCTTGTCCATCAGGTAGTGTTTGGTATTCATCTGGTAAGGTCTTAGATTTTACCTGGAATTGTGTAAGACATTATTTTGGAATTACGTAAGACATTATTTTGTGATTATAGATCAGTGGTTGTGTCTTCCCTCAAGGATGATAGTACAATAAGATACAAATTTAATACCGCAAACACACAACACAGGGAACCTTACACACCCCTGTAACATTCACATACCTAGGATAGGGTTGTGGACATAGCTGTACCAACTCAGTGGAGCCACGGGGACTGTACCAGCTATGTGTACAATATCCCTGTAACAGCTCTGGCCAACACACTAGGTGTAACATACCTAGATTTGACAGATGTGTAACTGGTATGCCAACACCAATGTAACATGGATGTTAAGAATAGCAATGCTGCATAGGTTTTTATAACATTCATGTACATAGGCTTTTTCCCATAGCCATGTACCAGCTATGTGATCATAGCTGTAACATAGGTATTTCTCATAGCCATGCACCAGCTATGTCAGCATTGCTGTAAGAGGTATTTCCCACAGTCATGTACCAGCCGTGTGAGCAATGCTAGTCAGATATGAACAAAAGGGTTGCTATAGAGTATTATTCCACCATAGCTATTACCCGTATGTGCACAACTGTGTGCTAGGTATGCAATACACAGCTGTGGTATTGGGATGTGCAAAACAGTCATGGCACAGAGGTGGTATTGCGCATCCATGCAATAGGCATATTTTTCACAACCATGTACCAGGGCTGTGGAAAAATATACTCAGTAACAGGGCTGTGAGAGGCACACAGCTGGTACATACCATGCTTCTCTTCCTAGCACTAGAATGTGGCCGCACCCTAGCACTAGAATGTGGCCGCACCCTAGCACTAGAATGTGGCCGCACCCTAGCACTAGAATGTGGCCGCACCCTAGCACTAGAATGTGGCCGCACCCTAGCACTATGATTTGCACACCCTAGTGCTAGGATGTGGCCGCACCCTAGCACTAGAATGTGGCCGCACCCTAGCACTAGGATTTGCACACCCTAGCACTATGATTTGCACACCCTAGCACTAGGATTTGCACACCCTAGCACTATGATTTGCACACCCTAGCACTAGAATGTGGCCGCACCCTAGCACTATGATTTGCACACCCTAGCACTAGAATGTGGCCGCACCCTAGCACTATGATTTGCACACCCTAGTGCTAGGATGTGCAAGGTTCCCTGTGTAGCACTGTTGAGTAGATTTTTGTTGAACCATACAATAAAATGTAGCAGTGTTGATAAGAATTTTGTTGAGTCAGACAATAAAATGTAGCACTGTTGATAAGATTTGTTGAGTCAGACGATAAAATGTACCACTGTTGGTAAGATTTGTTGAACCATACAATAAAATGTAGCACTGTTGGTAAGATTTGTTGAACCATACAATAAAATGTAGCACTGTTGGTAAGATTTGTTGAGTCAGACGATAAAATGTACCACTGTTGGTAAGATTTGTTGAACCATACAATAAAATGTAGCACTGTTGGTAAGATTTGTTGAGTCAGACGATAAAATGTAGCACTGTTGATAAGATTTGTTGAACCATACAATAAAATGTACCACTGTTGGTAAGATTTGTTGAGTCAGACGATAAAATGTACCACTGTTGGTAAGATTTGTTGAACCATACAATAAAATGTAGCACTGTTGGTAAGATTTGTTGAACCATACAATAAAATGTAGCACTGTTGGTAAGACTTTTGTTGAACCAGACAATAAAATGTACCACTGTTGGTAAGACTTTTGTTGAACCAGACAATAAAATGTACCACTGTTGGTAAGATTTTTGTTGAACCATACAATAAAATGTACCACTGTTGGTAAGATTTGTTGAGTCAGATGATAAAATGTAGCACTGTTGGTAAGATTTGTTGAGTCAGACGATAAAATGTAGCACTGTTGGTAAGATTTGTTGAGTCAGACGATAAAATGTAGCACTGTTGATAAGATTTTTGTTGAACCATACAATAAAATGTACCACTGTTGGTAAGATTTGTTGAGTCAGACGATAAAATGTAGCACTGTTGGTAAGATTTTTGTTGAACCATACAATAAAATGTAGCACTGTTGGTAAGATTTGTTGAGTCAGAAGATAAAATGTAGCACTGTTGGTAAGATTTTTGTTGAGTCAGACGATAAAATGTACCACTGTTGGTAAGATTTGTTGAACCAGGCAACATTTTTGCAGATCTTGTGATTTTACTTGTATGTACCTATACTTGACTTGGTTGTATGATATAGTGGTTGCCAAACACAAATCTAACACATGAAATGAAAGGATATAGTTGAAATGTGTGCTTACATTAGTGATACCCAACCAGTTTTTGCCCACATCACCAGAATTCAGCACCGTATACTCAACTCGTTTACGTAATGTTTCTACTCCAGAGTCAGCATTGATAATTGTTTTACAAGGGTATTGGGTGGGTCTCTGAAATAAGGCTATGTCTGGTAATAACCTCCTGAGAAACAATTCACATAAAAAGTGAAATTAGTTTAAAGTTATGTAAGTTGATAAATCACTACATTTAATATCATACTCAAGCCAAGTTATTATCCTCAAAGACAAAATATGGATTATATACCCTGGTCATTCTACATCACGACAACCCAATCACTGGTTTTGTTGTGTCTGAAATATGGGTCAAAACAATCCAAATCACCAATATTTTCCCCCATTTTTCATAGATTATGCCTGAGGAGGTATAATTATATTATTCCCAATATTTTACTTCATTCAACTGGAAAATACTCACGACCTCTGATTTTTTTCTTGATTTAACTTGAGAGCCTGGGTATGTGTGTTTCTTGAACAAAGCCACAGCAAAAGTTTACAATTTTGATTTCCAAGGTGCATTCAGACCATTCTATGTGAAGGCAGATTTTCAAAAGGTGTATTTACCTTGTGTCTTTGTCAATTTGTAACAACATTTCATTGTCTTTGAAATACTGTGACCATTCACTCTTGGGGTTTGGGTTCAAAGGCTACAAAAGAGATTTACATGAAATAGTGAATTAAATGTAAGATGAAAGGTTAATTGTCTTTCTCTCAACTTGTAATTACTTTTGTACAAACAAATACCCCTTGGGAGAAAGCGGATTAATAACTTCTGTAGACTTATTGTCACTCCCTTAACATAATAATCTTTTATTCAAATTTAGAAATTTGTAGCCGAGGTATATGGCGCCCTCACTTTGTCTTTATTTCATACCTTTGTTTTTCCTACTAGTTTTAATTATGTATACATTTCTTTTGACTGATGTCCACCTATGCTTTGCTACATAGCCACCTATTTGATTTAGACATCTTATGAATACTTAGTTCTATGCTTGATTTGTGTCTTCATGTCACTGTACAACAGTCCTTAGAGCAGTACACAAGTGTCTCTGTTGCAGTCAAACCAGTTATCCACGTTGCCTTTGTATTGGGATGGTCAACGGAGTTTGGTCCAAGAAGTCCCTGAGCTCCGCCAATAGATGTACAGGGTGTTCTCGTGTACCCGAAGTTACTTACAGTGCAGGCTAAGAAACCTTGGAGAAACCTTATAACTATTGTCCCTGAACCCAAGTCCCCATGACGGCATCGATCATACGCAACCTTAGCTCCGTCCATAAGACTGTGTTGCTTACAAATGGTTGCTATGGGACAGGGTTAGTCCCCCAGTGTTGTTGAAGCAGGAGAAAACCAGAATACCCTGGGAAAACCTGTATTGTTGGCAGGGTCAAACTGAGCATCACCATTCTTACATACAGACCTTTAATGAAACCCAGCTGATGCTGGGCAGGTTCAAACCCACAAATAGAGGCATATGAGCTAACCACTTGGTCATCGACAACCCATTTTTTATGCTTTTATGATCACCTCAACTGAACAGTCCAATAGGAAATTTTGGTTGATAAACTTTGCAAAGATAAGTTGTATGATATAGTTGTGACCAATAGACATGATATTTTGCAAAATGTAGTGATTGGTTGTGCTACATAAGTCTGTCATCTATAATATTCTAGGGCCTGGGTCTACATTGGTTGTGCTACATAAGTCTGTCATCTATAATATTCTAGGGCCTGGGTCTACATTGGTCGTGCCCCATAAGTCTGTCATCTATAATATTCTAGAGCCTGGGTCTACATTGGTCGTGCCCCATAAGTCTGTCATCTATAATATTCTAGAGCCTGGGTCTACATTGGTTGTGCCCCATAAGTCTGTCATCTATAATATTCCAGGGCCTGGGTCTACATTGGTTATGCTCCATAAGTCTGTCGTGTACAATATTCCAGGGCCTAGGTCTACAGTCTAGCAATACTTACATGATCTTCAACTTCTGCACCCTCACAATTTCTTTTGGCACCAGGCACTATGATGAATTCCTGAATGAATTGATTATAAAGGGCTCTGTAAAGACAACATATCAGAATGTATTAGATAATCAAATGTATTAAAGTCTTCCAATCTAACATCAATGACAACAAAAATGTCATCAATTTACTTGCATATACTGTAGTTGATTTTATGTGCTACTAAAAACATTTTTATTTTGGCTCTGAAAACTTTGGCAGAATAACAATTTAGGATATGACAGGCACACTTTAATTTAGAGGATAGTGTACAGAGAAACTAGACACTACTTGTAAAATAACTCATCCAGTCAGCCTGCTGTATCCAATACAACTGTCATTGATACCTTTCACAACAACTGAATATAGAAATATGACAACTCATTAAGTATGTTAGCTAGATTTATTTCCAAGGACAAAGCTTTGTTGTGTATTGCGACTATTCAGAAAAACATAAGACTACAGTCCTTTATACTAATTTATTCAATTTCATAATGATGTAACCATGGTAACTAAATTCAAAGACACCATGGTAACTAAATTCAAAGGACACTGTGTTCATGGGTTGTCAATGGAGTTTTCTACACATAAAACTAGACATGATTGGTAGATATGTTGGTAAATATAGGCACACACTAATACAAATATTTAGTTTTTTGTTTATTGTTTACCTTTTTTCTGCTCTTTTAAAGTATCTTTTCCCTACAACGTGCCATGTAATAAAGAAATGATTTAAAAATCTGGTGTGTTTTTTCCTAAATCGATTTTAACTTGTTCTTTTGTTGGTTTGAATAAACCAGCTTTACTATGACTGCCTTATTAATTATTTATGAGTTTATTCTACTGAGCGCCCTCAACTGCTGACCCTATGTAATAAGGGTGACGGATCAACTCGTCCCAAATTCAACTCGTCCCATTTCAACTCGTCCAATTTTCAACTCGCCCCAATTTCAACTCACCCCATTTTCAACTCGCCCCCAACTCTTTACAATATAATTTACCTGTGCATATATGAAATCAAAGCCAGTAGTACTCAGTTTGGAGGGTGTGTGGTATCTCATATTCCACTAATGAAGTACGAGGGAGAAGAGACACGTCTCCAAAACCCGTATTCGCGGAAGTCGTAAGCATGTCAGTCACTAATATTCTCCCTCAGTGGTTATTATCATTATTATTTCTTATTTGGGTTGTAAACATTAAGTCCTAATGTGAAAAGTGATATTCCATGACTGAGGAAATTTAAAGTTGTTGTGCTAGTATAAGTTCTAGATCTAGCAAACACTTAGCCAAAACCCACACCACTTTCTGCTATGAAATGTTACATTTGCTACACTTCAACTGGCTATGTAGGTAAAATCATGTAAATTTTTCGGTCCCCGTACTTTGAGTCCATGTATCATTTAGATTTATAAACGTTTCCTAGTGTTGTTGGGGCGAGTTGAAAATGGGACGAGTTGAAAATGGGACGAAGTGAATCGCAATCTGTAATAAGTAGTCTTTTGAATGGTGAGTGGGGACAAGGAATGGGTATTTTAAAAGAGCCAAAAAAAAGAAGAGGTAAACAATAAACTAAAAACTAATTTTTGTAAGGAACGAAAGTAAACAAAAAACAAGAAACAACTATTTGTAAACAAATAAGGCAAATTCCCAGCCCCTGTGATTTAACAACACAAATGAAGTCACAAGTGATTAAGGGTTGTGTATTGAGTGGCATAATGGATTAAACTTAGATTGTCAACAACAACAACAACAACAACAACAACAACAACAACAACAAATGAAAATTCTTATCAAGTTGGCTATTACCTTTGTTTTCTGTATGTCTCTTCCCATAAACTTTTATCAGGAGGTAGATAATTTAACAGAACCTATTGAAAGACAAAGAACATTAAAATTATATATATTGTAATACATGTATCAATACTAGTAGGGTAGGCCATTGGCCCTCCACAACACTCCTGTTGGTGGAGGGTCTATGGGTAGGCTATTAGCTGATGGTACTCTAAGGCTGAGTCACTTCACACACTTAATTCTCTATTAATCACTGTTATCATGATTACTTGCATGAATGATTACAAAAAAAAATTATTTCCATTTTGAACACAACATTGAAATCATAACTCAGTGATTCTAAACACAACATTGACATCATAACTCAGTGATTCTGAACACAACATTGAAATCATAACTCAGTGATTCTGTACACAACATTGACATCATAACTCAGTGATTCTGAACACAACATTGAAATCATAACTCAGTGATTCTGAACACAACATTGAAATCATAACTCAGTGATTCTGAACACAACATTGACATAACTCAGTGATTCTAAACACAACATTGAAATCATAACTCAGTGATTCTGAACACAACATTGAAATCATAACTCAGTGATTCTGAACACAACATTGAAACCATAACTCAGTGATTCTGAACACAACATTGAAATCATAACTCAGTGATTCTGAACACAACATTGAAATCATAACTCAGTGATTCTAAACACAACATTGAAATCATAACTCAGTGATTCTAAACACATTGAAATCATAACTCAGTGATTCTAAACACAACATTGAAATCATAACTCAGTGATTCTGTACACAACATTGACATAACTCAGTGATTCTGAACACAACATTGAAATCATAACTCAGTGATTCTGAACACAACATTGAAATCATAACTCAGTGATTCTGAACACAACATTGAAATCATAACTCAGTGATTCTGAACACAACATTGAAATCATAACTCAGTGATTCTGAACACAACATTGACATCATAACCCAGTGATTCTGAACACAACATTGACATCATAACTCAGTGATTCTGAACACAACATTGAAACCATAACTCAGTGATTCTGAACACAACATTGAAACTATAACCCAGTGATTCTGAACACAACATTGACATAACTCAGTGATTCTAAACACAACATTGAAATCATAACTCAGTGATTCTAAACACAACATTGAAATCATAACTCAGTGATTCTAAACACAACATTGAAATCATAACTCAGTGATTCTGAACACAACATTGAAATCATAACTCAGTGATTCTGAACACAACATTGAAATCATAACCCAGTGATTCTGAACACAACATTGACATAACTCAGTGATTCTAAACACAACATTGACATCATAACTCAGTGATTCTGAACACAACATTGAAATCATAACTCAGTGATTCTAAACACAACATTGACATAACTCAGTGATTCTAAACACAACATTGACATAACTCAGTGATTCTAAACACAACATTGACATAACTCAGTGATTCTAAACACAACATTGACATCATAACTCAGTGATTCTGAACACAACATTGAAATCATAACCCAGTGATTCTAAACACAACATTGACATAACTCAGTGATTCTAAACACAACATTGACATCATAACTCAGTGATTCTGAACACAACATTGAAATCATAACCCAGTGATTCTAAACACAACATTGACATCATAACCCAGTGATTCTGAACACAACATTGACATCATAACTCAGTGATTCTGAACACAACATTGACATCATAACTCAGTGATTCTAAACACAACATTGACATCATAACTCAGTGATTCTAAACACAACATTGAAATCATAACTCAGTGATTCTGAACACAACATTGAAATCATAACTCAGTGATTCTAAACACAACATTGAAATCATAACTCAGTGATTCTGAACACAACATTGACATCATAACTCAGTGATTCTAAACACAACATTGAAATCATAACTCAGTGATTCTGAACACAACATTGAAATCATAACTCAGTGATTCTGAACACAACATTGAAATCATAACTCAGTGATTGCATGTATAATATGATCACAGAGAATAGAAATGTGAATATACATTACACATTGTATGCAAATAACGTTTCATCTGTAATATGATACTCTTGTTATGTTCGTTATTCATATATTAAAATTGAAACTGGTGAAGTTTAACGAATAGTAGACAGGGGCACTTATATTATTTCATTATTTATTCAGAGTAGCACAGCTCAAAGACAAGGCCACTGCAGACAGCGCCCTCTTATTCATATGTATATATCCTTCCTTACCTTCCAACAGGTTGCCCTCATACCAGGCTGGTCGGGAACACCTATTAAAATTTGGAACCATTTAAATAACTTAATATTGAATAAAAGCATGATTTACTAGCGCTGGTGCATTATGGTGAACTTAGGACGGAGTGACAAAATTCAAAACAATCCAACTTTACCCAAGTGCGTGTGGGCGTAACCACTGTGTAAATGTGATGGCGTCAAATAAAATCAAAACAATGCTCGAAGATCATCCCGTACTCTTACAGAATCTAGAAGCAAGCTCGGCATATATAACTCTTTCAATGTATCATTATCTCACATTGATATCATAGCTTACTCTCCCACACTCAGTAAGATATGTGATCGAAAGGCGAATGTTATAACTCGCTGACTGCACTCTGACGTTCGCTAAATAGTAATAAATGTATGTGAACAAGAACGTACTTACCCTGAGAACACATGTGATTTAGTCTTTTAACGTCAATTTTTGGTCGTTCCAAGAGATTTTGGAACTCTAACAACCTATAAAAATATATAATAGGTATAATGAGTGGAAGCA
Organism: Glandiceps talaboti; assembly: GCF_964340395.1. Classification (NCBI taxonomy): domain Eukaryota; kingdom Metazoa; phylum Hemichordata; class Enteropneusta; family Spengelidae; genus Glandiceps; species Glandiceps talaboti. The sequence continues at coordinate 858,007 of NC_135558.1, read as the reverse complement.
CATGCGCAAGAAAAGCACCGAAAATGAAATTTCAGGATCAAAACATTTACCTCTGCCTGTAAGTCGCCATCTTGAAAATATTATATCCTCGTTTCTAGCTTACAGGATTCCTGTTATATTGCCTTAGCGTACAAACAATATAATGAAATATTTTGATCGACAAGAATATGTAATATTTCATACGATTGAATTTATTAAGTATTTGATAAATTCATCAAGATTTCTTCATGCTGTTAGTAAGAACGTGTCACCATCTCAGTTATTTTTGTGTCATGAACGAGGTGACGAGAAAGATGGTGCTTGTCTAGCCTGTGTGCACGAACATTCAGCAAGTATGTCTATTATTAATTTTCTTTCCCTTCGTTGGCTATTCTAGTTATTTTTCATAAAACACTAGATCTCTATGATCTATCGGCTGTGTTTTGCCGATGTGAAATCCGATGGTGAACATTTTGTGAATATGGTATTATATCCAAATTGTCATACCCACAGAGCTGTCTGTCATTTTGAAATTGAAGTGTATCGCATGAAATCTCATCATGCTTGACATGCATGTCACCTTCGACGGTAGAGTGACGCACGTCATGATTTCGATGCTGGCTGACATCATGCAGACATAGAAATATACTTATGTGTACGTATACAAATAAATCTCCAAACTTAGTTCACGACGAAACCCGTGTTTTATAAAACCAAGACAGTGAGAGAAAGCTGATTTTCCTGTGACACATGCACAAGATATATACATGCTGTGTATCTCAATATAACTAGACTATATATATTGCATATTTTATCATTTATTATGAATAATCGTATTACTTCAATAATAACGTACTCAAAGTTATGTTTTATCTTGTCTTCAACAAAGTGTAGACATTTTGGATGTTGAAGATGTAAGACATGATTACATGTTGTGGCTATAGTATGTGAATTATGGATAACATATATAAATATGCCGTAAATGCATCAACATTCATGAAAAGAATGAACAGAACAACAAAACAGTATTTAGTTTTCTCCCCAGGATTGATTTCAAGTATGATTGATAATTTGCATAATGATTTACATATTAATGACACTAATTTGCATAATGATATATATTCAGTTCAGTCTGGTGGATGGGATGAGTAGCGAATCTTTCCAGAGTCTAAAAATGTGACCTTTTCGTCCAATATCTTTATTTCCAAAACTAGTGGGCAGATTTGGCTTACATTTGTTGGACATATTACTGTAGATATTAAAGATGAAGATGAATTCAAGATGACTGTATGTGTACACAAGTTTGTCTGTATTATAAATATCAAATCTGTACACTGACTTTACCGATAGCATTTACAGCAAGAAGAAAGAAAGTTTTCAAGTAAGTGTCTTTGCTTAGACAGATTAAAAAAAATTTTCTTTCTGTTATTTTTCTTATAGTCTCTCCAACCAGTCTGTGGTGAAAACAGTCAAGATGATCGACAATGAGGAACAAGATGCCTTGTCACCAGATTCATTATTAGATATCACTTGTGACTTTTGCTTGAATCATAAAGAAGTATTCTGCATCCGGAAAGACTTGTCGTCACACTCCTTAATTTTACGACCTGGCATTTACCTACCAGTTGAGATCTGTGATAAATTAATTTCCCGACTTACAGCTGACGGAAACACGACAGATGTATTCTTAAACCTGTTTTCAAATACAACAGCAACGAGGCTCCATCAAGTTGATTTACATGGCTGCGAGAATATCGTTACGGGTATCCAGAGTATCTGTCGACATGACATAGTTGAATTAGACATATCAGGTTGTATCAAGATTGAGTCATCAGCATTACAGTATTTACAGCTATTATGCCCAACTCTTCGATCATTGAATGTGAATGGTTGTCATTCCCTCATGTATGGTGCAACGGCAGAAAACTTTGCGTTTGTCAATCTTCGGTTGTTGGACATTGGAAATACATCTCTTCACCCTCAACAGCTTCAGCAGATCATACCCCCACTCATAAGTCTGACCTCTCTGGATCTTTCACGGGTCGTTAAAGATGGAGATTTGACATTTTTACATAACCTGAAGTTCACTCTACGTTCACTGGTGTTATTTGATTGTATGTTGCGTTTAGACAGTTCGGAAAGTTTCTTGTTTCTCCACAATATGACTGCACTTAGGTAAGGGTGTCTTTTTATCATGAAAGCAGTTTGAACATACATTTTGCATAACAAAGGAATTTGCATGAATTAGTATGCTAATTAACATATTTGCTTCCTTTGAGCCAGTATGAAACTCACTCTGGATATGAGAGGAGATCCCTGTATAAATGATTTATGAGAATACATGTATGTCATCAAAAAATCAGCTATACAATGTATCAGCTGGAGGTTCAATGCTGGAGGTTCACTGCTGGAGGTTCATTCAATGCTGGAGGTTCAATACTGGAGGTTCATTCAATGCTGGAAGTTCAATGCTGGAGGTTCAATGCTGGAGGTTCATTCAATGCTGGAAGTTCAATGCTGGAGGTTCACTGCTGAATCATACAAAAATCAAATAAATCAAAATAAATGACAGCTGTTCATTAAAGCTACACTAGCTGCAGCTGGAACATTTTTTGAAACTTTTTTGTTTGATATAATTGACTTACTCATAATATTGTAACAGTATTGAATCACCAGTGGGTAAACAATTTTCTGTATCTGTACTCATAAAATAGTACATGAAATCCGATCAAATTAATTTTGGTTATGCACCCTAAAATCAGTTGCCCATTGCAATCATGATTCCAACCTGTACTTCTTATTGATAAATTCAACCTGTAATTAACTTGAAAAATGTTCAGTGAATATATTGTTGGTTGCATGATAGTAAAATGAATACGCCAGTTACAGTTAGCAATCTGTTGCTATGCCCTCTTGTGGCAGCCAGTGAACAAGACAAGAGGTTCCAGTTGAAAGCGCTTGGTAATGCTTTCCTGTTTGTAGTTGTGTGAAAATGGGGGAATAACAATCTTCAGCAGAAATATGTTTCTTTTTATTCAAAGGTACTGATTTCTAAAATGCTCCAAGTTGAAAAAATGATTATAATAATATAAAATCCTAACCTTGATCCTGGATGTAACTTTGCTTGATATGATGTAGAACCAGGAAAAATGATGCCAACTCTGTAATATAATGTTTTTATAGTTTTGTTGAGAAAGAAAACTACATATAATCAGCTGCATATAATGTAAATTTACTTACAAACAGTTGTCTGTATGATTTGATCTCCCTGTACATCGTGATACACATTGTGTCAAGTGCAATGGTGCTGTGTACAGACCTGAGCAACAGTTAGCCATCCTCAGTAACATTTTCAGGTCATTTTTGTTCTATTTACAGTTGTTTTGTTTGTCTATAGACCGTATGTTATTTATAACCCCATCAACTAACACCTGGAGGGGATTATGGAAATGAGTTCCACCTATCTGTATTGTCAGTATATATATAATTTTAAATATGTATGTATGTCTGTCTGCTGCTGCTGCTGCTGCTGCCACTGATCTCAGCAAGCCATTTCTGTGTGTGTGTGTGTGTGTGTGTGTGTGTGTGTGTGTGTGTGTGTGTGTTTGTGTGTGTGTATTTGTAAAGTAATAAAATGTAACCAGATTTGTTTGAATTATATCTAGAAGGCCTTGCTATTCAGTGGGGGTAGGGGGTACTCACATAGTATGGGTATATACATGTGTACAGCTGTTTTGACCCCCACCCCCTTTTTTGACTCATGTAGACTTTTGACTCTTTATATTTTCAGCATCATATACATGTAGGTCTGACCCCCCTCTTTGAACCCATGTACGACATTTGACCTCATATTTTGGACACTATAGTTTCCAAGTAGCCGATTGTCACATTTTTTCCCCAATATTTTTAGAGAATGAAGTTTCCAAGATGCTTATTTTTCACATTTTTCTGACACTTTCAGTTTCTATTTCCAGGCAGAATGTATACATTTGACTTAGTTTCTAGTAGCATTTGTGCTTGAAATTAAATCCTGTAGGGTACCTATTACCCAGCCAAGTGTCTGCCCCATCCCCCACGCCTGGCTGCCAGTGGTCATGAATCTACTGTAATCACACATACATGTAGTATCAAACCCAAATCAAACTATAATGTATTTCAATGGCAATACATAAACAAAGAAGTACATGATGACATTGACTCTAGATTTATTTTACAGTTATTTATCGTCCATAACAATTTGTTTTAAAAATATTTTTTTTTGACAGGCATCTGGATATATCTCAAGAGAGGGGTGAAATACAGATAATGATGTCAAGTCCAAATGTTTTAGATGATTTATTAGATAAATTACCCAATCTCGTTTCCCTGGATGTGTCTGGCACAGATTTGTACCATCATCACCACCATGTTAGCAGGTAAGATGACACTGCTTCTGGCACAGTACTGTTATCATGTTTACAGTGCCATTTTGCATAATGATTACCATATCAATAAGATACTAATTTACATAATGATTTACATAATATATGCATTTCTTCAGTGAAGCACACTCTTAAAATATGTGAACTCATCACATATATCATGTGTAAAAATGGGACCAACCATTTCTCTCTCATGTGAATGTATTATTATGATGAAGATATGTAAAGCTGAAGGATGAAAGATAGCATTGATTTGAAGTACAGTAGAAACCTGGCAGCCTGGATGGCATGGTTATTGCATATGCTAGCACTGTTTGCTCTTTCTCCATAGTGGGGAGAACACAGGATAGCAGAAACCTGCCAACCATGGAAGAATGGATGGGTGTGTGTGTGTGCGTGTGTGTGTGTGTGTGTGTGTGTGTGTGTGCATGTACATGTACAATACATAATTATGTGTCTGCTTGTAAAAGCTGACATTTGTAAACTTGATAATTTTGTGTACCCTTCACTTTTCTAGTCATAGTAGTCAGTCCAAGTATACCTATAAGAATCAAAAGTAACAATAGTTTTGTTCTTCTTTGTTGACAGTGCTGGAGGTGGCAAAGTAGTGAAAATGGCGAATAATTTAAGACATCGACAAAAGAGACTTGAATTCTTGGGTTTACTTGACACAGAAGCATGTGAGGAAATAGATCTCCCAGCTGTCAAGGTTAGTAATGGATGAAGCATATACAAATCTATAAAGATTATATTCAGTGTAAATAATAAAAAAGGCCTTTGCTCTCATGTATACAAATTGTCCTGGTAAAACTAAAAGAATTTTTAGAATCTCTCATCAAAGGAGCTATCAGAATTGGTTCTAGCTATGTATCTTTGTCAAGCTGTATCAGTTACATGTACTCATCAATATCATTCAAACCTGACACCAAAGGTAGCTTGTAGCATATGTATGTCACTTTGTTTTGTTATCAAATTTGACCAAAGGGGTCACACTAGCCCCTCAGCAGTCCTGGTTGCTAATCAACTTTCTTGATCTTATTTGAAGTTGCAAATCAATCCATAAGTTATTTTCACTTTTGAATTTGAAATAATTTGATCAAGACAATAGTATTTTTGGGTGGCAAAAATCAGAGAGAGACACCACAGCCTCTTCAAAAACCAGGCCACTGTGTACATACTTGCACATCTCCTTCAAGCCATGTCAATGCAGAGATAAGTTTTAATGTGTAATGTAGATACATGCACACTAACATCAACCCAAAAATGGTTGCCTCAGTTGCAGACTGAGCTGAGACACTTAATAACCAGATGTGTTTTGTTTTGTTTTGTTTTGTTTTGTTTAGGTTGCGGGTGATGGTAATGAAGAACAGATATTGAATGCACTTGAGGTGTACGCCAACAGAGATTCATTCCTGATGAAAGCCTTAAATAGCCTCTTTGATATAGTGAGAGCTGTGGATCTACAGAGACCATCTGTTGCTGTACAGGTACTGTCTATTTAATATCAGAACCAGAACTGTTCAGTACTGAAGCATAATTTTGAAATGTCATTACAGAAATTTAAGTTCATATAGGTTTCATTTTTTGTGTTAAGTGATGTAATATTTTTGAACTTGTGTCATTTTACACACATTTTTGGACTACTTCTTGGACTGCAGGCTGCTGGAGACACTTCCTGTTTTAGCTGTAAGTTGTAGCATAGACACTCTACTGTCTATGGTTGTAGCATAGACACTCCACTGTCTATGGTTGTTGCATAGACACTCTGCTGTCTATGGTTGTAGCATAGACACTCCACTGTCTATGGTTGTAGCATAGACACTCCACTGTCTATGGTTGTAGCATAGACACTCCACTGTCTATGGTTGTAGCATTGACACTCCACTGTCTATGGTTGTAGCATAGACACTCCACTGTCTATGGTTGTAGCATAGACACTCCACTGTCTATGGTTGTAGCATAGACACTCCACTGTCTATGGTTGTAGCATAGACACTCCACTGTCTATGGTTGTAGCATAGACACTCCACTGCCTATGGTTGTAGCATTGACACTCCACTGTCTATGGTTGTAGCATAGACACTCCACTGTCTATGGTTGTAGCATAGACACTCCACTGTCTATGGTTGTAGCATAGACACTCCACTGTCTATGGATGTAGCATAGACACTCCACCGTGTATGGTTGTAGCATAGACACTCCACTGTCTATGGTTGTAGCATAGACACTCCACCGTGTATGGTTGTAGCATAGACACTCTGCTGTCTATGGTTGTAGCATAGACACTCCACCGTGTATGGTTGTAGCATAGACACTCCACTGTCTATGGTTGTAGCATAGACACTCCACTGTCTATAGTTGTAGCATAGACACTCCACTATCTATGGTTGTAGCATAGACACTCCACTGTCTATGGTTGTAGCATTGACACTCCACTGTCTATGGTTGTAGTTGATAAATTGTAGATGACATTCCCTCTATTTGTGTTGTTTCAGCGTATTATTGCAGGCATGACAAGACATACACAAGATATTGGTGTACAGATATCTGGCAGGTAAGAGGCATAATTATGTCTGGCTGGGAATTCTTGGAACAGTACAGTTTACAAGAAAAGTAAAGTGTAATATAGTATTTCACTGCCAGTAATCTGTCTACTGTAGGAGAGTAAAGGCAAAGGTCGAGTAGTTGATTGTATTTTGCAAATGTCATTTTGGCAAAAAACAACACAATCAAACAAGATGTTATTTTTTTATTCCAAAACTTATTCAAAAGGTCACTGAATTTTTAACTTGATGACAAGTCAGATGATAATCTTTTGTTGAACATGGTGACAACAAAAAAAGAAGCGGATAATATCTTTTTTATCTTGTTTTTTTTCTCAGTGCCTCACTTTATCACCTAACCAAGCGGGACTCTTGTGTCAAGATTGGTTGTAAATTGAGAAGGTAAGCAGTATATCAGCATTACTTCTAGATGGCAACTCTACCAAACATGATAGTAATTATAGTACAAGAACTTCATGATCCATGACTGTGGGTATCATGTACTTGGGCTATTTGCATGAGTGCTTATAAGGTTCTCTGCAGCCGTACTTTCCTACTGTTGTAACTAAAAATGCAGCAAAAACCATCACAAGAATGAGTGCAAGTACCATGCGTACCCTCACTGACACTCATGAGTCATGGAGTCATGTCATTATTACATATCCAAAACAGCAAATTTTGTTATAAAAAGTACAACTGTGCATTCAAGTGATTATGTGTACATGTCCTTAGAACAATTGCATGCTCATTTGCATACAGACATAACAATACAGCAATTATGTTTTTCTTAGTACATTGCAATGCAAATACCAACAGTTCACATGCACCAGTGTAATAGTGACTGGTACATATGTACTACTTCCCCAAATTATGATATTTTTCTTCTCCATTTCAGGCAAGCAATCATTGCTTTGATCACTGCAATGGAAGAATCACCAGCAGATTCAACTCTACAAAGGAACGCTTGCTTGACACTCTGTAATTTCAAAGTCCCAGAAGAATTAGAGTTTATGTATGAAAGGGTAGCTCGTCTGTTGCTAGAACTGCTAGTCTCTGAGACAAATGATGAATTCATTCAAAAAGTGGCTGTGTATCTGTGTAATGCAATTGTATGCCAAGTGGATGGAGCACAAAAACAACTTGTTGGACGAATAGGAGTGGTAAAGGTATTATCTTATTTCTGTTACTCACAAAAGTTAATATATTTATAATAATAGTAATAATAACGGTTTATTTTCAAATGTTGTGACCTTATGGTCAAATTACGATAGTTACATTACTTTAAAAACACCTAAAGGACAGACAATGATGACAACTAAAAAGTGTGAAGTAATATTTCAATTAAAAAATTGCAATGGCGAGACACACTAGAGACAATGACTATTTTGCAACAAATTGACACAGTAAACAACTGGACTCAGTTCTTTCCGTTTAGTTCTTACTTTAAAGTTCCTAACATTACAATTTCTTGTTGGGTATTTATGTGATTTATTACAATACTCGTCATATTGTGTGCCAGTGTATACTAAAAGAACTCATTCATAGCTATAGACTTATTTTTAGTTTCAGAATTTGTCTATGAATCTTATCAATCTTCAGGGTTAACATTAAGATATAATCAAACTCATACACACACACACATACACACACACACACATACACACACACACACACACACACACACACACACACACACACACACACACACACACACACACACACACACACACACACAGATCTATTAATATCTATTAAGCCTAAGGCATACTTTGTGCAACAATTACCTACATTATATTTTCATCTCAATGATTGAAGACTTTGAATGATATAATTGCCTATTTTCAGACAATGTTGACGCTGATACAGGAAAGACTGGTGCAAAGAAATTGTGATGAAGTGATGGAAATTGCGTGGAGTACACTCTGGAATGTAACAGGTATAAAAACATTCAGCCAATTTGTATACATGTTAGTCTCAGTATAATACTCAACGTCTCACCAGTCAGGGCTCCACAATGACACCCCCCCCCCCACCCCATGAAAGTCTAAATGGATCCAAAGTTTTCCACAGCAGAAGTCACGCAGAACATTTGTTCCAAGTCTGCTTACAAAGCCCAATCTTCATACTTGTGTTGTATCAGTCACTTGAGACATGCAAACCTGTCGTGAAGGAACCTGGATTGTTCAGTGTGCCATGTTTGACATGAAATATTCCCCAGAATGCACTGTTTTCGGATGCAGATTCGGTACAGAAAACTTTGACTTAAATTTCCCAGACTCTGGTCTTGAGGTCTCAAAGTGGAGCCCTCAGCGCTGAGAGTCTAGGTAACCAAGACTAATACATGTAGATTTCCACCCCTTCTTTCATTAACAACAAAACTACCAATAGTGCTGAGCATGGGAGGGTTAGCGTTTTACTGGTCGTCTTTGAGAGATACAAGTCACTTTATTTTGGAGAACTATATCTAGACTGAACTAAGATTATCATTATCATTCATAAAATCCTACTGTATTACAAACTTTGTCATTTTGAAGTTAATGACTTTTTTAAACCCTCTTCTGTTTTGTTTTCCTCCCAATAAGATGAGACAGCTGAAAATTGTCAGATGTTCCTTGCAGGTGGTGGAATGACACTGTTCTTGGCATGTCTTTCTGTAAGTACACTGTGTTTTTCCTTTAAAGCGTTGTGGAATTCTGGTACCACAGTTTTGTGCAGGAACTAGTAAAGTCATTTTAGCCTAGAATCCAGACGTGGGGATATTTGAATCCCACCTTTCCTCTCCCATGCCTGACATTTTGCTAGCACTAATTGTTTGTATGAGTATTTCATGTATGTCTATTTTGCATACTGCGATTGTTTCATGTGTTTTTTTGCATACTATGAATGTTTCATGTGTCTATTTCCATACTGTGTCTGTTTTATGTGTGTATTTGCATACTGTGTCTGTTTCATGTGTGTCTATTTGCATACTATGACTGTTTCATGTGTGTCTATTTTGCATACTATCACTGTTTCGTGTGTGTCTATTTTCATACTGTGTCTGTTTCGTGTGTGTCTATTTGCATACTGTGTCTGTTTCGTGTATGTCTATTTCCATACTGTGTCTGTTTCATGTATGTCTATTTCCATACTGTGTCTGTTTCATGTATGTCTATTTGCATACTGTGAATCTTTCATGTGTGTCTATTTGCATACTGTGTCTGTTTCATGTGTCTATTTGCATACTGTGTCTGTTTCATGTGTCTATTTGCATACTATGACTGTTTCATGTGTCTATTTTGCATAATGTGTCTGTTTCATGTGTCTTTTTCCATACTATGACTGTTTCATGTGTCTATTTTGCATAATGTGTCTGTTTCATGTGTCTATTTTGCATACTGTGTCTGTTTCATGTGTCTATTTTGCATACTGTCTGTTTCATGTGTCTTTTTCCATACTATGACTGTTTCATGTGTCTATTTTGCATACTGTCTGTTTCATGTGTCTTTTTCCATACTATGACTGTTTCATGTGTCTATTTTGCATACTGTCTGTTTCATGTGTCTTTTTCCATACTATGACTGTTTCATGTGTCTATTTGCATACTACGACTGTTTCATGTATCTTTTTGCATACTACGACTGTTTCATGTATCTATTTGCATACTACGACTGTTTCATGTATCTATTTGCATACTACGACTGTTTCATGTGTCTTTTTCCATACTACGACTGTTTCATGTGTCTATTTGCATACGACTGTTTCATGTATCTATTTGCATACTACGACTGTTTCATGTGTCTAATCCGATACTCTGACTGTTTCATGTGTCTATTTGCATACTACGACTGTTTCATGTGTTTTTTTGTATACTGTGTCTGTTTCGTGTGTCTATTTCCATACTGTGACTGTTTCATGTGTCTATTTGCATACTATGACTGTTTCATGCATACTATTAATGTTCCATGTTTGTCTATTCTCCACCAGGCCTTCCCAGATAAAGTGGAGTTATTACGTAACATGATGGGTTTGTTAGGCAATGTGTCAGAAGTGCAGGAACTGAGAGGTGAACTTATCCAGTATGTACAGGTGTTCAGGTAATAATTATTACAAATTCATGTCTTACTGTATCATAACGTAAAGAAACAAAGCATACAAAAAGCACAGATATCTTAATGAAAAATTAACACATGCAGTCATAAGGAAGACGAAAGGTGAAAACCAACAATACTGATATGTACCTGTGATCAATATGTCAGCATCACTTTATGATGCTTCTAATCCCATGACAGTACACAATTTGGGAGATATCCCATATGAGTGATGAGAAACACAAAATGGGGTGTGTTTTTGGAATGGCTCTAATCATGCTAACATAGTTTATGTTCCTGAATCCGAGAGCAATTCAAGGATGTATTATGGTAGCTTTTATCACATGGTCATTTTTGAAACAAACTGCATATATTACTGTATACTTTGTATCAGGCACATTGATATGCAAATTATATCAAAATTACAAACAATGTTAGGGGAATCCTCTCCCCACCCCCACATCCATCCCCACCCCCACCCAACACACCCACTTGAAATTAAACTCTTCTTTCTTTCTAAATCACCTTTTTCATCTCTATACCAGTACCTTGAAGTAATTCATAATTTTCATTGTATGTATCACACTATATACACGTCATTGAATCATTCCGATAAGCATGTAGACGTTGTTTTGAATTTTTCAGCACTTTACTAGCAAATCGGCGTGATGGTATTGAAGTAAGTTACAATGCAGCTGGTGTGATAGCACACATAGCATCAGATGGTATAGACCAATGGAGTCCTGAACCAGCAGAAAGAAAACAAGTCTTGTCAAAGATGGTACATGCTATAGAGTCCTGGGATTTGAAGACACAAAGAAACATCAACTACAGGTAATATCTCTCACTACAGGTAATACCTCTAACTACATGTACTGGTAATACCTCTAACTACAGGTAATACCTCTAACTACTAGTAATACCTCTAACTACTGGTAATACCTCTAACTACAGGTAATACATCTAGCTACTAGTAATACCTCTAACTACTGGTAATACCTCTAACTACTAGTAATACCTCTAACTACTGGTAATACCTCTAACTACAGGTAATACATCTAGCTACTAGTAATACCTCTAACTACTGGTAATACCTCTAACTACTAGTAATACCTCTAACTACTGGTAATACCTCTAACTACAGGTAATACATCTAGCTACTAGTACTACCTCTAACTACAGGTAATACCTTTAACTACTGGTACAACCTCTAACTACTGGTACTACCTCTAACTACAGGTAATACATCTAGCTACTAGTAATACCTCTAACTACTGGTACTACCTCTAACTACTGGCAATACCTCTAACTACTGGTAATACCTCTAACTACCGGTAATACCTCTAACTACAGGTAATACCTCTAACTACTGGTAATACCTCTAACTACAGGTAATACCTCTAACTACTGGTAATACCTCTAACTACAGGTAATACCTCTAACTACTGGTACTACCTCTAACTACAGGTAATACCTCTAACTACTGGTAATACCTCTAACTACTGGTAATACCTCTAACTACAGGTAATACCTCTAACTACTGGTAATACCTCTAACTACAGGTAATACATCTAGCTACTAGTAATACCTCTAACTACAGGTAATACCTTTAACTACTGGTAATACCTCTAACTACTGGTAATACCTCTAACTACTGGTAATACCTCTAACTACTGGTAATACCTCTAACTACTGGTAATACCTCTAACTACAGGTAATACATCTAGCTACTAGTAATACCTCTAACTACTGGTACTACCTCTAACTACTGGCAATACCTCTAACTACTGGTAATACCTCTAACTACCGGTAATACCTCTAACTACAGGTAATACCTCTAACTACTGGTAATACCTCTAACTACAGGTAATACCTCTAACTAAAGGTAATACCATAAGTCCGTTGTGAAATTTCTTCAGCAGATGCCTGTTTCTGCTGCACTATACAAGCATGATCAAGCAGGAGTTGTGTCACAGTTTCACTATGTAAATTGAGATGCAAAACAAGTTAGAATTTCAAGCTGCTTTCATGCTCATTTATAACCAGCGACAGGCAAGCATTTATAACCAGTGACAAGCATTTACAAGCAGTGACAGGCAAGCATTTACATCCAGCGACAGGCAAGCATTTACATCCAGCGACAGGCAAGCATTTACATCCAGCGACAGGCAAGCATTTACATCCAGCGACAGGCAAGCATTTACATCCAGCCGCAGGCAAGCATTTACATCCAGCCACAGGCAAGTATTTACATCCAGCAACAGGCAAGCATTTACATCCAGCGACAGGCAAGCATTTACATCCAGCCACAGGCAAGCATTTACATCCAGCCACAGGCAAGCATTTACAAGCAAGACTTGTTGCAAATAAGGAAAGTATTAAAAATGAATTAATTGGATTAATCACATTTTGTACAGCATGTTGGAACAGCAGAGACTTGTATTACATTTCAAAAGTTTGATGAGAACAGTTTTATAGCCTCTTTACTTTCATTTCAATTTCCCCAGGCATTTCATTTCTACTTTAACACACCATAAACTGTTCATATCAAACCATGAAATGTAATACAAGTCTCTGTGGTTCCAACATGCTGTTCCAAGTGTTATTAATCCAATTCATTTATTTATTTTGTCCTGTTTTATAACAAGTCCCATTTGTAAAAGCTTGGCTGTCAATGGTTGTACTGCAGATAGATTTTGAATGTCTTATTTTGATATCATCTTTGGTAAAGCATATGAAATAACGACAGTTCTGTATTTTACAGATCATTTGAACCAATATTACGACTGTTATCGTGTTACCATACGCCACAAGTACAACACTGGGCTGCATGGGCTCTGGCTAATTTAACCTCTGTCTATCGTAAGTATTCAATCAATATGTATCAGTAGTTTACAATGTCAACAGGTCATGGCAATATCACTGGTAATTGTAATGTACTAAACGTCTAATCATGACAGAGTCTTTTTTTTCAACTGCATTTGTCATACAACAATGATGTGGCAACATGAAATAATATGTTTATAATGATTATATTCCAAGAAATGAGTGTAAGGAGCAGCATAAGATCTCAATTGAATTGTTATTGTGTGCTATTGCAGTTGAATTCTGAGTTAAAAGGTGTTTGTGTAATGTGTAGTCATGATGTGGCATGTCTGTCTCTCTGGCTGACTGGCTGGCTTGCTGGTTTGTTGGCTGGCTGGCTAACTCTCTGTCTGTCTGTCTGTCTGTCTGTCTGTCTGTCTGTCTGTCTGTCTGTCTGTCTCTCTGTCTCTCTGTCTGTCTGTCTGTCTTGCTGGCTGGCTGGCTAACTGTCTGTCTGTCTGTCTGTCTGTCTGTCTGTCTGTCTGTCTGCCTGTCTGTCTGTCTGGCTGGCTGGCTGGCTAACTGTCTCTCTGTCTCTCTGTCTGTCTGGCTGGCTGGCTGGCTGGCTGTCTGGCTGGCTTGCTGGCTAACTCTCTCTCTGTCTCTCTGTCGCTCTGTCTCTCTGTCTTTCTGGCTAGCTGCCTGGCTGGCTGGCTGGCTGGCTGGCTGGCTGGCTAACTGTCTCTCTGTCTCTCTGTCTCTCTGGCTAGCTGCCTGGCTGACCGTCTCTCTGTTTATCTAGTATTAGGGTGTGGATGTACACTGTAAGTGTAACCTCATTTAGAGAAATGAACAAAGTTTATTATAATGAAGCATTCATTATATTATAGTGAATATAGTTTAAATATATATATGACTGTTATTTTCCTTTTGTTCAGACATACGTATTAATTTGCTAGTTATCATGTGTTTGTCATAGCTTGAAGAAGGTGTGCTAGACGAACCAAAACATCACTTATTAGTATTTTACTTTGGGATTGAAAATAAGGCCGACTTTGTACACTACTACCTGTTCAACAAGTCACTCATATATATATATATATATATATATATATATATATATATATATATATATATATATATATATATAAGTTATGAAACATAACAAAGTATTAGCAATAGGACCATGTGGTTTAAAATTAAAATTCAATTTGGTTATGACAAATTTATGGTTTGTTCAAAGTCATAAATGATATTTTATATTTTATGTATTTCCCTTGCAGCTGAGAAATATTGTCCGTTATTGTCCAGAGAGGGAGGCTGTGAACTACTACTTGGTATTGTAGAAAGTGATCATCCAGCTGTTTACAGTCGCATCAGAGAACTGGCAGAGAAGTCTCTCAGTAATGTGAGATATCACCTAGAGAACCACTAAGGAGAACCAGTGTAATCATTTAATAATGTGTAATGAGAGAAACCAGTATAATCAGGATATTGTAAGACAATATATGTATCCATTGTACAATGGGGTTCATGTGTTCCTGGAAAGTTCGTAGAATTTTAACCCATTTATGGAAATTTCTGTAAAGTTGACATTTCACTAATTTTCTTGGAAAATGTGAAATCATTGTTCGCTACTTCTTTGCATGTAACATGCTAGTACTCCTATAGGTCAAAAATTGTCTTCTTTAACTTATTTACCAATCACAAATGTCCTATTATACATGTGCCACTTCAAAGTCATACCTTCAGATATCTAAATCTAGATGCAACCACTTTGAAAAGTAAGTCAATGCATCGGATCAGTCTATTGAGCAATGCCAAGACAGTTGCAACCAATCAGATTAGATATTTAATGGGTGCCACATATTGGAAGCTATTGCATATGCATGACTAATGACTCCCATGATGCAATGCATGTCCACTGAACCATGAATGAGGAAAAGGTTTCAACATGTTTTTTCTCAATTAATGTCCAAGGGTGAACAAGTCCATTCAGTGATTGTTCTTGGCACAAAAGCATACCATTATGAATTAATTGTAGATGTAATGCATTGATAACATTTGATATCAGGAGTTGTTCTAGACAGGTGTCAAGTGTGACTAGTGGTGGAAGGATATATGTGTCAACCGCAGCTGTTTGATGTGAAATCTTTTGTCACAGTCTCATGTAATGTAAATGATGCAGCATAAAGAAATGACTTTCCAGGACCCACAGTTTACCCCCCCCCCCCCCCCAAATATTCATGGAGTGGTATTCCTTTTAACAAAACACACACACACACACATATATTACTAGAAGTATAGGTATGCCTTTCCCCAACCCCAGCTTTATTCTAAAGTTGTTGAAAGCAAGAATAAGAAGGATATTTCATTGACAACTTTAGAAAATACTGAATATACTGAAATGAATGTAACTGTAAAGTGTAAAAAATAACAAGTTTCCAGTAGCACAGAGATTTAGTATAAAATTATTTCTGTACTTGAGAGTATCAGTATAAGTATATTGTGCAAGGAACAGTAATTTGAGCTACACTGAAGAACCCCACCAACTTTGTGTTCTTTCCACTCATATTCAAGAATTCAAAGAAACTGAAGGAGATTAAATCTTTAGGGTTAGATACAGAATGTGTACTCTCTATCAATGCAAAATTTTTACCCTTCACCAAACAGGCTCTAGTGTCCTTTAGGTATACCCTGTTTAGATAATCCTTTATCATTAGTTATTCACAAGACCACTCAGTTCATCATTTTATATCACTCCTTTCGTAGTACATATATTTTCACTGTACCTTTACTGTTTTGATAATACTAAGTCGTACATAATGTATGCATATATACACACACACATATATATATATATGTATGTATGTATGTATGTATGTATGTATGTATGTATGTATGTATGTATGTATGTATGTATGTATGTATGTATGTATGTATGTATGTATGTATGTATGTATGTATGTATGTATGTATGTATGTATACAGCTGAAATGCATGATTCACCTTGAAACTTTTTCAACCCTGTTACTTTTGCCATATGACAGTAAGTTCAAAGCCCATGCAAAAAATGAGGATTTCGTTACAGTTTTGATGTCCTGTTTTTGAGCTAGCGTGTATCTCTTAATTGTGTATTTGTATCATTCTAATATTTAATGGTGTGTAACCATTTCATGAGGTGACCACCTTAATTATAATATAGTCCGATTATCAGAAAGACAAAAGATTGTGCAGTTTGGCCACTAGGGGTGCTGTTCAACAGCAGTCATTGGGTTACTAACAAGTGAGGGCCATGATTATTGAGTGCTGTAGCCTCCTTTGAAAAAAATTGTGATATTCCACTGGTCGTCAGTGAAAGTTGAGGGCATTTTAAACCAATAACACAAATCTGCTATGTTTGTTTTAGATCAAGTAATTTTCAGGAAGTCAAGGACTTGTAGCCATATTTTGTTGTCTGCTTCATGTACAAGGGATATAGTCCTCATGTTCCCCCCAGTCACCTCATTTTTTTCTTTAAAAGTTCCAGTTCTCTAAAATCTCTACAAAGGCTGGTCTTCAAGCAGCAATACGTCATCTTGAGTGAATTTTAGAACATCTATTATATTTATCATGTAAGGAGGAGAAATTATAGAATTTCCATGTAGGATAATTTATAATCAATATTTAGTAAAGAAGGACAATAAGAATTAGTATAGAATTATTGGTAGATGAAGTGGTACAGTCTCTATATCTTTATTGGGGTGAGCCAGATATGTTTGTATCATATGTTATGTTATGTTATGTTATGTTATGTTACGTTGTGTTAGGTTATGTTATGTTATGTTATGTTGTGTTAGGTTATGTTATGTTATGTTACATTATGTTATGTTACGTTACGTTACGTTATCACGGTTATGTTAAGTTACATTACATTATGTTGCATTATATTGTTGCTCTATGTTGTTACATTATAGTTGTTACATTTTGTTGTGTTATGTACATTATATTATGTTGTGTAATGTTGTGTTACATTACATTGTTACATTATATTTGTTACATTTTGTTATGTTATGCTAACACATGTTGTATCATGTCTGTCAACTAGTAGAGCTCTCACTAGGACCTCAGATGTGATGTAACAATATCATTATTACATAATGTATTAGCTACCAATAAATTCAAATAATACCACTGTCTCAGTTTCCAATCCGTTTTGCATATACTTAACCATCTCTTCCATACTGTATCTATGGTAACTTGAATTTGTGTTTATTTTTTATACTGGATAACACCTTTAACATGGTCCCCCCAGGTATAGACTGTGCCACTAAACATACTAGTGTCACATAATGTATTCTCCAAATCACACAGACAATTCAACATGCAATGTTACTTTCACAAGTTTCAGATAATCTTTGTCAGATGTAATTTCCGTATGAAGGCATTGCTTTTTGCGTTAGGAAATAAAGTTCACAATAAAAACTGTAGATAAACGTGTCTGGATGTCTAACGTATTTTGAATCAGAGACCCTTGACATTCTCTTAAGTCAGATGTTTTCAACGATGTTTTTTTAAAAGTATGAAAATGTGATTTTTGGAGTGTAGTTCGAAGATATTTAGACAATAGCTGACTGCTGAAATGGTGAATCTAGGCGTCATGATGGTAGTCTTGTAGACAGCGGATATGTGCTTCAAGGTTGCTTCAAAGTCGACCTCCACAACTTCCGGTCCAACTTTGCAAGGTAATAATACCATGCCTTCAGTGAACGCCATAGTGGATTTTGTCGTAAAACCTTAGTATTCAAATACTAGCAATAAACATTTATTTAACATTAGCTTTTCTGTTCGGCGAAATTTCTAAATCACTAGAACAACTTTTTTGAAGATTATGTAAAGGAACACTGGTCGCTGGTTGACATACCAACTACTAACTTTGTACATACGCTTTTGGTGGAATATATTTCAGAATTGCGCCAGTGTATTCGATCGATTAATTATTATTAACACCACGAATGTTTTATGATAAATATATATTTTTAAAAAGTAGCGAACGTGTGACGTAAACTCTGTGACATGGCAAAAGTGGCCGCCACTGAAGGCAGTGGTGTATATCACCAATGCATAGGAGTTTGAGCCTGACCTCAACATTTGTTTCTAAACAGCAAAAGCCATATCGAGCAAGGTTAATTTGCACCGTCCCTGTCAAAACCCAACTATGTGATTGCGGACCAGGGTAGCACATGACTGGTTGCACAGAGAGTTTAGGACCTTATAATATAGGTTATTGTGTTGATATAGGTCTGTGCCGTGGGTAATAATTGTAAAACTGTGCTATGTAAACAACGAGAACTATAAAAATTACAGTAAATGTGATAACAGTGTGGTATTAACTGCAATCATCATCATGTTTCTCTGGAAAATGACAACACAAAGTATTAGTTATACAAATTTTAATTTATATTTTGGAGTTGAAAATACAATAATTTCTTTGCCTTTCCTTCAAGCCACATATCTAACGGCAATGCCCCTTCTTCCTGTGGACTCCCAACTGGTACCATCATCTTACTAGAACATAGTGGTGTAATGATGTATTGTTGGAGAAGTTTTGGTAGCTCTATGCTGCTGATATTCGCCATGGTCAAACGTTGAAAGCCGATCGCTCTCCTGATTGTTTGCCGACATTGTAATCTTAAAGATGGTGGTATTTCAGAAAGTGTTGCGAGATATTCTGCCAGTTCTGTTGCATTGTCTTGGCGTAGGAGCGTCGGTAGTTCTCCACTTTCATTGCGAATGCGGATCACTGTTGTATTGTCAATGATACGACAGAAGCCTTCTGACGAAGCGATTAGAGCAGACAGATTGAGTCTATGGTAAGCTCTACGGCGTGGTCGATTAGGATTTGGATTACCCGGATTGCGATTATGGCCGGCGATGCGACAACTTATGCTACCCCACAAATGAAAGTTATTTAAATAATCGAATAACGCAGTTTGTCCTTTTTTGTTCACAATATTTGGATCAGCGCCACCCTGTAATAATTCTACTACAATATCCTCAGCGGCCTTCGATCGTGTACATAGATGTAGGCACGTATCTCCTTCTAAATCTTGTATTTGTAAGTTAATATTATGGCGGATGAGAAACTTCACACATTGTAGACGTTGTACTCGGGGAAATTTACCGACAGCGTGTAGCGCTGTCCGTCCCATTTCATCAGTCTGCGTAACGTTGACACCGAGACCTACTAACTCTTCTAGTACATGCAAACTGCCAAATTCAGCTGCTTTCATGAAAGCTGTGCATCCTTTCAAATCCTTCCTTTCAATGTTGCCACCATATTTCACCAGTAAAGTTATACACCCCACATAGTTGTATATTGCAGCTAGGTGCATAGGGGTACTGCCGTTCACATCTTGAGCGTTTGGGTTAGCACCGTGCGAACACAGTGACTCTATATACATTACCAAGAGATCGTCGGCTTCTTTCTCTTTCCTAATGAACATTCGTTGATAATGTAATTTCCGTATCAAGTAATGCAAAGCCGTCCTCTTCATACGATCCGAAAAATTCGGGTTCAGCCCACTCTGTAGTAACATCTCCAAAATATCTATGTTCAAATTGTTGGCAAGGTGATAGAACATTAAATGATGCGGAAGATAAATTGGATCGCTATCATCCGGACCGTACGGGAGGATGTCATCCCAGTTGATCTCCTTCTCCACAAATGTTCGGCATCCTTCAATGTCTTGTTCTCGAATAATTTTGTGCAGTATTTGGATCTGAGTCTGTGCAGTTTGCGATCTAAAAGGCGAAACTCGGGAATTTCCCAACCCCATCAGAAGTACCGCTGCTGATAGCATGTCTTCTCTCCATCATATTCTTATTTCTTCGATGACGTCATGTCATGTGATCAGAAGATTCTATGACAACGATTGTCAGTGCTTATTCCCGAAAGTTTACTGCAATGTTTACCTCTATGCTGATACTATTTTCTCAAATATTGCCACATTGTTTCTCAATATCACGTCTTTGTATGTCATTTCTATCCAAACTATCATTTATTTCTTTTGCGCTCGCTTGTAACGCGACGATTCCGTGCTCTCGAATCATCTCGTCTCATCAGTTTCAACGCGGTAACCACATGTGAACGGCGGGAGATGAACTCTTGAATGTATTGGAATGCAAGAACACGCTCGAATGGAATATTGGAATTTCAGAATAAAAGTTAGCAGTAGACTGGTTACAAAAAGACATTGTTTGTGTACGTGTCTGTGTGACACTGTGAAATATTAGCCACATATCGTAATATTTTACCACAAAACCATGGTAACATGAAATTTGTAAGGGTTGTTTTTCTAGTCATAGTAGCAGCCTCGACTAGTATAGACGGCGTCATCAACCCAGGTAAGTTTACGGTCCGTACCACATTAGATCCTCTCTTTCACAGACATGTCTACGTTTGTATGAATTATAAAGTTTGATAGCCAGATGATCATACATATTATGTGGAATCACACGATGTCTCTACATGTGTATTAAGCCGCAGTTCAGTTACTCTAGCACTCTTCTTATTCCGAAAATCGGTATACCTGCCTAGAAGAATTTACTATCTTGAGCAGATATATATATTTGAAGATTATGATGAGTAATTTGAGGCTTTCACATAGGACAGTTTAGCCTGAACCTGACTCGCTCATAGCCGTAGACCAAACTAAACAGTGCTGCCTGAACCGAACACAGCAAGTCGACTTAAGCCCGACTTAGTGCCTCAGGCATAAAAACTGTTTAGGCCCGGACTAAACTATAGATCGAAGTACATGACATTAGGTAATTTCTTGTTGAAAAACCAACGAAAATGTTGAATCATGCATACATTCGAACATTCATATTTTAATGTTGGTATGTCTTGTTGACAGGTGAACGCAAGGGGCAGCCTCCGAGAGGCTGGAGGGATGAGCACTTTGAAGATGCTGGCCAACCTCTGAAAGGCTGGGAAGATGAACACTTTAAAGGCAAGGGCCAACCTCTGAAGAGTCGGGAGGATGAGCATTTTGAAGACCTGAGACCAGGTCGTAAACATTTCCAAATTGATGACAGAATTTGGCAGCAACACGTTCCTCCTCAATCACGCAACCAAGGATACGGCAAATTTAAAGTTGAAGCGTCAAGACGGGCGTCGGACGTTGATAGGGTGAATCAAATGATGGATAAGGGTTTGGAGGATGAAATCAATGAAGAGATGACGTTGAAAAAATCCCAACATATCGATGTGAATGGCCGTAAATTTGGTATTGGACGTGCTGGAATATTTGCAATTCACGAGAACATTGGTGGTGATGGTGATAACTCGCATAATGTCCAAAGCATAGCATTTGTAGACAAATTGAAGGAGGCTAGTTTTGACCTGTCAAATAGTCCAGCTGATAAATATACCTATACAGGTCGCTATACACAATGGTCGGAATGGTCTGACTGCAACGTGACGTGTGGTAATGGACGTCAGTCCAGATCACGTGGTTGTCTACTTGGGGAACTTATGTGTCGTAAAACGGACTTGTTGGAAACGAGAGTGTGTCACGTGATACATTGCCATCAGACAATGATCGGTGAGAAACGTCTCTTTTTTGTATTTCACTTACATTGTATCTGTCCATCCATCCAATATTGTACACTGGTGTTGCCTGTGTTAATACACTGTATGTACTCATGACATGCTTCACAACGAAGAATAGACAGTGGAAAAGGGCTTAACATGCTTCTTGTGCGCGTCTATATATACAAACAACCAAGGCAAAATCGAAACTACCATTTCGTGAGGGAGTGAGTGAGTGAGTCGGCTTGTGTTTTTACTCATTTTAAATTCACATTTTGATTACATTGGTGTTTATTGATAGTCTTTTGATTTGAGTTACATCCAATTCAAGTTGTAACAATGATTCATCCGATGGCGGTGCTTTCTGTTTCGTTTTCCACATGCTCTTCATTTTTCGCATACGTTTTGAAGAATTTTCGTCATTCTACCGATTTTATATATCATAACTCAAGTTTATGCACAGATTCTGTTTGATGTTTTATCATTTTCATTTGAATGTGCATTTATTTTAGGAGTTTTATTACAAAATACATGATGCTGTCAAATGTCGTACATGAATGTTCCTTGAACTTTGACATTATGGCACTTATAGAGACGTGTGATACACTTGTGATTTCAAATATGATACAACTTTCATACCTTCATGTTGATATTGTTATCTACAGCCTTCGTTGTTGTGATAGGTGTATTAGGTGTACTGGTGTTAGCGGGCGCTATCTTTATAGCAGTGTACTTCGGCTATATAAAACGAAAAACGGGGTAAGTCGCCCAACTATTCATATTCATTGTAACTTGTAACATTTTGTATTTCTTCAGAGACAGACTGACAGACTGACAGACTAACTGACTGACTAACTGACTCTGTGTGTGTGTGTGTGTGTGTGTGTGTGAATGCGCGCGTCGTCGTGCTAACTGATGTAATTTTCGAAATTGATTAATGTTCCAATGTTCAAACGTGTAATTAAGGTGTTATATATAGTGTAAGTATCACCTGAAACTTGTTTCCTACCGTTCTGCCTATATATTTTAGACAGCTACAGATATCCTCTGGCGTTGCAGTGACGTCAGTCCTAAAACGGAATCCAAAGGATCCATGTCCTGCACCACCAACACTTCCAAGACCTGAGTAAGTATTTAGTATGTTTGCAATTGTATTTCTTCTAAAAATTCACCATTCATTGCACCTTTTCGATGAGAATGCTGTGCAGAGCTGGTGGTTGACTGCTGCCACCAACGTCGGAAATGCGACATCACACTCGGGGCACCAAGCCAGACACCATGCAAGATAGGCCGTCTCCCTATAGCTACGCCCTACGCCATCATGATCATATACAATGCCAGGTTGACGAAAGTATGTTACCTTCAAACAACAATAATTACCCACTAATCCGTTATTCAAATTCTCTTCATAGCCTTGGAAACACAAAACCAATTAAAGAGCCTGACTATCTCGTCCTTGGTGACAAAGACAGTGATGAAGACTTATATATTGATCCCTTCGAGGATGTTCCAAACTCAGAGCGAAAAGAGTAAGTGTTTCTAGAATTGCCATGACAACCTGGTGACATCATCATACAACCACTTTCCAATCATTAGATAACCCTTATAAAATTTTCCATAGAAAGTACCATATTATCGATTTTATTTGATGCTATAAGCAACACTGAGTGATCTGGTGACATGGAATTATAGCAACCGTATATCCTCATCCCGACCTCCTCCGTCGTAGGTAGAAGATTGGTTGACCTAGACTATGATGAGACACATCGTTGGAGGCGCTCCTATAAATTTCCACTCGTAACGTGAATAAGAGCGCCACCAATGATTGTATTTTGCGGTGCAGGAAGAGGATTATTTATCTAGTGTCTAGTCTGCATGAGGTTTACATCATTCTTGACTAATTTTGAGGATTCCCCAATATGATAGTCTTCATATCCTAAATCGTAAATTGACCCATACATTGATGTAAATCACACTGAAGTTCTGAACTTAGCTTTTTGCTACACCTCATGCCCCCACATAGAACACACGGCGATATAATAACACACACACACACACACACACACACACACACACACACACACACACACACACACACACACACACACACAGGATGTTTGTCTTTACACGGTAATATTGTGTACATATGATATCTTTTTCGTGGTTTTGTTTCTCCTCGGAAAAATATCGATGACCTATAAATGAAATATCAAATTCAAGAGTACAATTACATTTTAGATGAAATGTAATCCAATGTGTTTATAATAACTCTTTATCTTAAGGAGTTATGCTCCCGGCTATCCACTTCCACCTGTCCCTGGAAAAGGCGAGAACGAGGAAGACGACGGGAATGGGTAAATCTGTTTTCCTATCCTACATTCATTTATCATGCACATCATTGATTCACCATCCATTCTTTGTATCGCTAACATTTTTGTTTTGTTGCGCGTCTACGCTTCTTGCCAATCTTGGTGTCTTTGTTTGCTTTGATCAAATTGACACAACCAAGTTCAGCATGAACAATACATGTATATTTTAGGGATGAAAAGTCTAGCTCTGTGTGTGTCTGTGTATACGTATATGTGTGCCTGTGTCTGTCTGTGTCTGTGTGTCTGTATACTCTGTCTGTGTCATAGTTTTCTCAAAAACGGCTGGCTCAATTCAAACGAAATTTGTTTCACATATACTGTAAGGTAATAACTAGTATTCTTCTTCTAAGTCGTATTTTGCTGTGTAGTGTGCAGCGTCAGTATTTAGAATATGTTGTGTACTCATGTCTAACTTATGTTTGGTCCGTTAAGTCTTGGATTTGCCTTTTGGGGGTTTCATTTTTAAAATGATCTTTTCTGGTAAATGAAATATGCATGAAATGCCATCATGGTTTCCACTGTAGTTTAGAAGGTAATTTTGTTTCTTCACAGGGACGAAGAAAACATGTACGAGATTCCACAAGAAGAACTCTACACGGAACTGGACGCCCCCTAATGTAAAGGTCTCGATTTGGCGCTAAAATCAATTTCATCGTCACGCTACTTTTATTACTTTGATGTTATTTTTTCTTAAATAAACCAAAAATGCTTCAGAAATTCATTTTTTGCTATGTGCGAAATGTCGTCTTCTGTCTCCATGAAGTCGAAATGCACATATTACGACTTCTTGTATCCCATGGACATGAAGTGACCAAAGTGACATGACCAACAGGTGGACAGTAGAGAACAAACGATCGCCAACATTTTGGCGACAATAGCAACATCTCAGGACAGGTAAAATATGATATTGTGCGATCATTTGCGCTATTATTGGGTTACACTGAACTTGGCCCACTATATAGTACTGTAGCGGTCTGAGACCTAACACCCTTTATCATATCCACCTATATCCACCATGTATTTTAGTCACGTGCGTTCCTGTGTCCTTGTCTCGGAATGATTTAGACATGGTCAAAGTGTTGATAAAGACGCGCTTAGACAAAACAAGGTAAAATAAAACAAAAATGTGTTCCTGAAAACCCGACCCTAACACTTTTTTACACATTTAAAACAATAAGATAAGGAATTCTTTGTCTTCTTGACCTTCATGTACGTCTCTTTCTTTCCCTAGGGATGGCTGTAACTGTACATATTTCATCAAACTATCATAGAAGGGGTGCTCACCGACATTTCGTTTGTTTT
Organism: Glandiceps talaboti; assembly: GCF_964340395.1. Classification (NCBI taxonomy): domain Eukaryota; kingdom Metazoa; phylum Hemichordata; class Enteropneusta; family Spengelidae; genus Glandiceps; species Glandiceps talaboti. The sequence goes on along the minus strand of NC_135558.1, from coordinate 831,943 downwards.
GGGTCATATTTTTCCTTTAAAAAAAACAAGATAAAATAAAATAAAATCCCGACCAGTACTACCTACCCTATGACTATGTTGTGAGGCCATGTTATCGAAAACACATAATTATGTCTAAATTGTGATATTGCCAGAGTTAGTTTATTTTTATTGTTGAACCAATTAATGTATCACACATTGGAAATTACGACACGAATCTTTATTAAACCATTCAAGAAGTGTCAGTTCTACGTATGATAAATCAAGCTTTAGCTATAGTTGGAAAATACGTAAAACTCTAAAAGACCACCAGAATATGACTTGGTTCCTTTATGGCCCTGCAAACCTCTTACGTGAAATTAAATACAGTAGTCTATTAAAGAAAGAACGATTGTCGAACGGTGATATAGTTGTAACAGATTTTTTAATTGGGAGGAATACTCCAATGTCGTCAGCAATACAGGGTAACAAACATTTCAAACTGTCTGCGTTGATCAGAACATTCCTTTGATTGCATGCCCTCCAGCGATTAATTGATAATGATGGCGGACCCGATATCCTTGAATTCACCTGTTTAGTTGATTCTTAGTTTACCAGTATTCAAACTACAACAAAGTGATTGTACACTAACAGCCTCATATGCAGACTTCCCAATTAATAATCGCCATATTTACAAATTAAAAAATGCGACCAAATGTTACAGTTTCTACACAACAATAAAAACTTGACTGGAATTGCTGATGACGTGCAGATAAAGTGGTTATAGACAAACAATTGTACATTACCTGGAACTGTGCCCATTCCAAGAGGGTGGGCAAGGGATAGTTTCGTAAATCGTAAATCACCTCTTTCTTGTTATTAGCCCCCAACGGGCACAGCTCGGAGGGGGCTGTGAAAATGACATTAGTGCGTTCCAGAGTCCGTCCGTCCGTGGACAGGCATATCTCAGACATCGCGGCCGGCTACTCAATTTCAACCAAACCTGGCACAAATGTCAGATACTATTAAGGTACATATGCAAGTCACATCACTTTGCGACCCTGACCTTTATGGCAAAATGACGGCCACATTTGTCCTAAATATGCCCATTTTTCTCTTGCCTCTAAATGTTTAATACATACAGACACCATCATTCAATTATCAAACTTTCTGATGAGATAATGACCTTGACCATAGCCATCATGTTCAACGTCAAATTGCAGAATTTTGCCTTTCAACCACAACTCAATAAATTGAATGCACAGAGACACTATTTAAGTGTCCACATATTACCAGATTAAGATTTTTGACCTTGACTGCTATCTTCAGGGTCAAATAGAAAGAAACTCACTCCGATGTTTGCACCTAGGTCTATAGAAGTCAACTCTCTATTCAGACACTGGCTTTTGACATTAACCTTCATCTCCAGGGTCAAATTGAAATTTGCACAATAACTTATAATTAAAGTTTTGTTCAAAGGATCACCATTCTGTTGTCTACACCATCAGAAGTAACCTTTCTGATACGACACCGAGTCATGACCTTGACATTCATATTCAAGGTCAATCAGAAATTGCAAGTTTTGCACATACAAAGTCATGTCAACGTAATTAAAATGTATACAGTCATACTTTTCGAAACTTTTCTATTGAAAACCGACCTTTAACCTTGGCCATCAGTAGACTCGAATACTAATTTACTAATTAAACGTGGAAGTCTTTTCATTGAGAGACCATGTCAGCAAATATCAGATAGAAGCTTCTACTCTATATGATGATCTTGTCTCATACCGGACCAGGCTCAAATATCAATATCTTCTACTATGTGCAGTCGATGTAGTGTGTTTGGGTACAGGTCACGTCACTTAAGTGATCAAAGTTTTGAACAGCACATGTCAGCGAATTCTAGAATCATGTTTTAGGCACCAATTAACAGCACATTAGTGTTTGCGTCTATGTCTTCCAAAGTAGAAGACTTGTTTTTAACAAAATCATGATTATTAAGATTTAAAATAACGATCATTAAAATGTAAGATACAAGTTGATGTACTTCTTAATTCGCCGATCTATTGTGTACACGTTCTTTTTCCGGCATAGTATCGTACATATAGTAAAAGTTGTACGACGCGAGAACAACATACTTTTGTAATTGTTACACTTGATTAATAAATCAAGATTGTTTAAGCGTAAGAGTAAAGGGGGGGGGGGGTTATTATGTATATATATCGCAGTATACACTTCTATTTCTTCGTAAGCTGTACTGTGAATACCCCCCCCCCCCTCACCTCTCCGAGACGATGTTTCCCTGCAAGGTTATATATACCAGTGTTACACAACCGTCCTTTCCACATACTCCTCAGACACAGGAGGTTTTGATTGGCCATACGTAAATCATGTAGAATTGTTCAAATTAACTCAATTTAGACATATATATAAATAAATAAATAAATAAATAAATAAATAAATAAATAAATAAATAAATAAATAAATACGATATAAACGTTTGTATTTTGGAGCAAAATAAACTCTTAGCAGTTAAACAATTTTCACAGTTCGACGCCCTTTTATCTTTGGCGGAAGAATGTAAAAAAAGATGGTTAATAGACCATGCAGTCTATGGATACAGATTACTTATGGCCACATTTAATTGATTTTATAACTTATTTATCATTAATGTCATTTAATTAGATTTATTTCGTATTTGTCTGCTAATTGTAACTAATTACCAGTAATTTCTCAGATTGTTTATCAGGGGAATTTGTTCCGAAGTTCTTCTGACTCAAGCGTGTTTTCCTAAACAAGCTATGTAACTACATATGTTCACAAAATGATCCATGATCTGTTACCAGATCTGCAGCGTTACTAAAAGGGACGAGCGAAACCTGTACATCACAGAACTCTTTTCCCCGGCTTGAGAGTCACGTCTCTGATTTACCATTAACTCTCAATCCCACACAACACGGCCGTTTTTTGTGTGTGTCAATCACTCAATCAATCAATCAATCAAAAGAATTTGTATAGCGCCAAAATCCAATACGACGTAATGTTCTATGGCACTGAACAGGAACAATAGTTGATCAATGTAAAAAAAACTAGAGAAAGCTCTTGCAAACATATGTGTCTTGATGTCCTTCTTGAATTTATCGACAGTTAACGAAGAACGAAGTTCAAGTGGTATACTGTTCCATAAGACTGGCGCTGCTCGCGAAAATGCACGCTCACCGTACGGGTTACATGAAGTAGACTTTTGTTATTTGTGTGTGTCTTTTGATGACCAAAAAACGTAAAGTTACATTTTCTTATATCACCCTAAAGTCCACACAGGATAGTTATGAATGTAAAGTAGAAAAAAGTAAATATAAATGTGTGTTTTGATAGGGTTCTTGGGAACTTCTCCTTCTCAAAGCTTCTAGTACCACCCATTGTGCAATGAAAACGTGCTTCCGTCATACATTGTGAAGCCACCAATAGGGGGAACCTCGAATTTGTAGGTCATCTAAACATAACCGCGACAACAACACAACTAAAATTAGACATTTCGCCGCTAGCGACCCCTTTTGTTGGGAGGTTGTGGTGTGTCTCGGCACAGTGGGTAAGTTTAGACAACTTTCGAATCACAAGTAAATTAAATTAAACAGGAAAAGATAAATTGTAAGGGTAATAAAAGCGTAGGCTTGACTTATTTGTATACAAACATCTTCTATAATAAGTGCATACATAGTACCACTCAGCAGGTACCAGACGTACACTCATAATGAGTTCGTCTTCAAAACGCATCGTGTGTGGTCACTCTGTCTTTATTTTTCAAAAATCGATTATCGATAATAAAAACCACATAATTAGACAATCAAAACTTTGCTAATTAGTCTTGGAATGTAGCAGACTCCTTTGTCGGCGTTGAGACAATATTTTTAATTGTTACTTGTCTATGTATGGTCGATTTTAGTAGTAATGTTGTCAAAGTTAAATATTTATACAGTGTTTGTATAGCAGTAATAGCTGTATAAAGGGGAGGAAGGAAGGAAGGAAGGAGAGAGAGAGCGCGAGAGGAAGAAAGAGAGAGATAGACAGAAAAACTGAGACAGCGCTGTTTGTATTCATGTATGAATGCAATGTGTGTGTGTGTGTGTGTGTGTGTGTGTGTGTGTGTGTGTGTGTCAGGGAAAGGAGAGAGACTGACAAGCAACAGACAGCTAACATCAGTCTGAAAACAGCACAGGGTTAGATATACATGTAGAGAGAACACCAGAGAAAAGAAAGAAAGAGTCGACACAATCATTCAATTATCAAACTTTCTAATGAGATACTGACCTTGACCATAGCCATCATGTTCAACGTCAAATTGCCGAAATTTGCCTTTCAACCACCACTCAATAAATTGAATACACAGAGACACTATTTAAGTGTCCACATATTACCAGATTAAGATTTTTGACCTTGACTGCCATCTTCAGGGTCAAATAGAAAGAAAACTCACTCAGATGTTTGCACCTAGGTCTATAGAAGTCAACTCTCTATTCAGACACTGGCTTTTGGCCATTCTTGGTTTTACGCATTCTTTAAATTCGATATATATATATATATATATATATATATATATATATATATATATATATATATATATATATATATATATATATATATATATATATATATATATATATATATATATATATATATTTTTGGTAGTACTGGAACTCTTTCTTGGTTGTAACTCGGAGTTTCACGCATTGCGCGATCATCAGACAATGAATGAGATAAGCGTGCCTGTGCAATTAATGTAAACATACATAAAAGGAAAAGAACTTCAAAGATGTACATGCACTGGTAAAATTGGATTTTAAAAATAGTAGGGTACGTACTAGTTTAATGATAACAAAATCAAATACATACATATGTAGCAAAATACAGAGCATGAGCAGTCGACACTGAGTAGGGGATGTTTGTGTGTTATCTTTATTGTGTATATGTCAACTTGAAACAGTCTAGTCTAGTCTCACTTATCGAAATCAGCTTTGAGACGTGTACATGCGCAAATGTCACAGTGCTCGTGACTGCAACGTAAAGTAACTGTATCAAAATAGATTGTTAATACACGACAATTAAGACGGTACTTGTTTCGGGAATGTTTGCTTCATTTAACTCAGTTCAATAAATCTTTAAAATCCAGAAAGTTTAGAAATTGAAACCTGTGTTATCGATTTAAACACATCGAGTTGGTCAACGCTGGTATGCATAATGAAACACTGTCTTGTTGTACACCTGAGAAAATAGTTGCAAATATTTACGGATCTACTTCAAGTGTGACAATAAAAGTGGACACTAGTATATCGATGACCTGTAATTGAAATTATCTGCACAGAATCTTACTCTCTGTCCCCTTTTTATGTTTGGTTCATGGATACAGGTCTGACGTCATTTTTTGATTACTAGTACTGGTTTGTTGTTGTTGTTGTTGTTGTTGTTGTTGTTAATTCTGTGTATGTTGCTGACTCATGTACATCCGGACTGTACTGACTTGTTTACGGTCGTGATGAACGTAACTAAGCAACGCCTTCCTCCGATCACGGTATACTTAGAAGGGTGATCAATGTATTTCTCTATCTGTATGTTATCAAATTGTCCAAGCTGAGTTTACAGCTGTTTTTACTGGATTGGTTTACACAAATATCAACTTAAAACAATTATTTAACTAATCTAGTACAATAAAGGTCGCCTTGTTATCGCATAGTTGATAGCTTATACAATATAAATGCCATCTTGTTTCCTATACGAATTCTAAATCACGTCATCAAACGTTTATATATTATGCCTGGGTACTAGGTTTGAGTTTTGTCAACACTAATCAGTGCTTGTAAAGAATATACTGCAAGTAAGCTTACATTTGAACCCCCCCCCCCCCATGTAAAAATTCGGCTTTGCCCCTTTAGCTCAATGGATGAAAACACGTTACTAATAACTGAAATTTCGTCACTAACGTACATTGCCTAGGTGCACATCATTTGCTGAGTTTAACTTACTAAGAGACGACGCACACGAACACTTGTCTACGGTATAAACTATTATAAATTGTAAATACGCCAACGGCGACAATATGATCTCGTCGTGTGACTGTCATTGCACAGTTCTGCATAATGCAATCATGAAATAGAATAAACTCTAGTGTGGTAGACAACTCAATTTACACTTAAACTGTATACGGAAATAACTGTATGAAACAATTATTTAGATTACTGTACCTCGCCATTTACACGCTGGCGACACTGAATCAGTGACTCGTATCACTTTGTGGTTATAATTCATCTACTGTCTCCGATGCCTTAGTCAAGTTGTATATACCTGTATGCATTTCTCGGAACGGTCGTGATGAATGTATTTGCTATGATTGGTATCATTAAAGAGTGTAATTTTGGATGGCGACTGAGAAAACCAAATTAATCTAGGCCAATATCATGTTTGCCATAGCAACGTGTCATTATTTTGTGTAATTTTTATCCTTTGAGGTTATCGCGGCACTCATCTATACCACTGTCTATACTTATTCGTGACGTGAAGTATTCCGACTTTGAAATAAAAGTAATTCCGACCTTTCAAATTATTCAAGCATTCCAATAGGACAATCATGGCATATACTACACAAGTATTTTAGTCGTGATTCTGTAGATTATATATTCAAGCACCGTGTCTTGCATTATGTCGTGCCTGGTACACCTCTAACCCCCACCCCCTCCCCCTCCCCCCGAAATGTTTAAATTTAGGCCTAATCAACAAATTGTGTGGTTCCGGTTACCCGACCCAGCCTAGTGTTCCACTGCCGACCCTCAACTTTCTTTTACATATTCGAGAAAAAAATAATAAAATCGCGAAAATTGTGAAGTCTCGACAGAAATAGTGGATGCGGAAACTGACATCAACTTAAAAAGACAAATATAACACTGTTCTTCCAATCTGTAATGGCTGTACATCTGATAGGAAGAAACCAATAACACAGAGACCATATGGAAAACAACGGAAAACATAACTACCTGAACTAGACACTGACAAAATCTACCTAGCCCACATATTCTACAATTGAACGTAATCGGAACCACACAATTTTTTATTGGGCCTTAGTAACCATTCCTTCTTTTTTAAAGTCTTTACTCAATGTCCAGAAATTAGATAAAGAAATTAAACAGGAATACAGGAGTTTCGTGTTGTTACACATTCGATGTCCCTACTAAAGACCATATCGGAACAAATTGTCACACCTTAGAACTCTGTAGTCAAAATCGGACGACCATAACCAATAACAACAACAACAACAACGACAGCGACAACAACGATGGTGGTGGCGGTGGTGGTGGCGGCGGCGGCGGCGATGATGATGATGATGATGATGATGATGATGATGATGATGATGATGATGATGATGATGATGATAAAAATAAATATGACATATTTATCAACAAAACCAGTGAGAGTTCTGACATGTATCACATTACCATGATTCCTGCCAAGTTTAAATCTGTGTATGAAAAATGTCAAATAAATTATTTACTCTCCAAAGTAGTGACATTCCTACAAAGCCTGCAATTTATATTGTAAGGCCAAGTTCAACTCGATTTCACATGAATAGGCAAATATTTACAGAATGAATAAATAGATCTACATGTGTGTTATTGATTTGTTCCAAACAATTTGGCAAAACGGGAATCGATACCGTACATCACGCATGACGTCATCGACCGCAGTGAAAGTAATCACGCTTTTGAATCGTGTGACAGGCGTGGTCAGACCCTACATCCCCAGGCCTGTATCTGTTTTTTGGCAATGTCGACGGTCTGTTTATACTGGATACCATGCATCCACATCGTGAAATCACCTAAAATAGACAGGTGTACACTAAATCGCTAAAAATAACAGAAACAGCATACTAGGGAAAAAGAAAACGGAAAGAGTCTTAAAAAAAAACTTAACGCTAAAGAAATGAAAGGTGTCCGGGTTATCGGCACATCCAGTAACCTGTTATAATATTGTATTTGCAGTGCAGTGTCTAGGTCGGCATTCGGAACATGGTGTACATTTTGAAGCGAAATACGGTGTGTGTCTGTCTGTGTGTGTGTGTGTGTCAGTGTGTGTGTCAGTGTGTGTGTGTGTGTGTGTGTGTGTGTGTGTGTGTGTGTGTGTGTGAATGTCTGCCGTCCGATTTATTGCGAATTAAACGTCCGCCAAGGATTTTGTATTCGAGAATGTTTCATCGAGTATTTAGGAACAGCAAAACATTATAACTAAAAACAGAAAAACACGACTTGAACTCAGTCTCACAACGGCAAACACATGTCTGTTTATCTATTTACAAAATCAAACTTACAAAATTTATGTACCTGACAAGAATAAGATTCTATTTTTCTGATGACGTCACACGTTTTTAACGTAGGTCGTAATTAGGTTGGTGTGTCACGGTAATAAACGTCCTCTGCCCCCGTTTGCTGAGTAGCTATAAGAATCATTCAGTACGCTATTACCCCCGGAGCTCCAACCATATTATTGAATTGGTGTCGAAAACCGCAATAGAATTTAGAGGTATTTATGGAATGGGACTTATATTGAGCACAGTTAACTCACAGGGGATATAAAAGCATAGAATGCGACCCTTGTCACGGTTTTAAAAGGATGACATGCCCCGGAATTCGTCTTCCGTATCATAATATTTAGTGAAATGATCGATTATAATGATCTCATGAACCTTTCTAATGGCACTACGTGGCAGGTGATATTGAAGAAGTGACAAGGGTACTACAATAGGACCTGGAGAGGGGTGGTACAACGAATAGGGAGGAAATGAGTAATGGGTTTAAGGGCCAAGGTTTCAATCCCAGGTTCTGGTAGTGCTATCTATTAGTGGAGTCGTAAAGATTACATAGGATTATTCTTTTGTTTTGGGCCAACTTTTCCATAGCTCGATCTGCCAAACAACTGTTGATCACACCTAGATTCTAGTGTTAACCTGGTTCCTTGGATGGAAACCCGAACCTTTAACGACTCACATATTCCATATAAGTACAATGATATGCGATTATTATATACCACGTAATTCAATTTCTCTTCTGAGTATAAACAGTATGGTATCTTAAAGTTCTAGTACATGATTATTTATTTTTCAGTCAAAAATTAGTATTTCTTTCGCGTGGTGTGAATTGAGTATGGGGAAGGCCGGCCATTCTTTGAATTCAGGTTATTGGGTTGGTGTGAATTTAGAAGGGTTTGTACCCGATATTCTTCAGAAACTGTTGTTTTCAAAATACTCTAAGCTGACACTGAAAGGGGATGATTCATTCATTGTTATACAATGATCTGTAACGTGTATGAAACGAGATTGTTTACAAACTTACTAAACCACATTTCCTCTAACGACAGGAAATCAAACTACTGTCTTTAAATTCATCAATCTTTTGTATTGTCAGCTTTTTTCACTGTCTAGCAGTTCGATGAACACAGACACCGACACACACATACATACATACATACATACATACATACATACATACATACATACATACATACATACATACGTACGTACATACATACACACACGTGTTACTGTTTTTTTAATTTGTCTACTTCGTTACCTATAACACAACAGATAAATAAATACTTTGCAAATCAGAAACAATTCCGATCACTTTGAATGCTTTCCCGTGAATTAGCCCGGATGTAACAATTACTCCAAGGACACTTGGAATTCAATTGTATTATGACAATTTCGCAGACGACATATTAAAAGGCGCCAAATATATCCTGGCCTGGAGCAAAATGTGTATGACTTTCACGCCGTTGTAATGACCACAATATATAGCGGTGCCAGTTTTTTATTGAAAATTGTAACGTCACAGGTATACAACGATGGCTAATACACTCTATGGTTTGAATTTACAAATGTTGTCATTATATCGTCAAATACCGTTCATGTGCAGTTTGTTTGCTTCATAGAAAATGACACACACACACATACACACAATATTGCATTTACCATTACACACACTCACACACACACACACACACATACACACACACACACACACACACACACACACACATATATATATATATATATATATATATATATATATATATATATATATATATATATATATATATATATATATATATATATATATATATATAATTTTAATCTGAGTCTTGTGTTACAATGAGTGCATTACAATCCCTTTTCAATGTCAGTTTCGTAACTAACCCATCCCGATTTAATTTGAACCAATCAGATGATTAATTATCCCACTACCTTATTCATCTATGTATTAGTACTTTTCTTCGTCTACTGCATCTCCTTGTAAATTTCCCGGCAGTATTACCTTATGTGTCCGTTAATATTGGCATCATTTTTCCGTCGCCATCTCAAGGCCTTCTGATATACATTATCACGTTCCTCAAATCCGTCTACTTGTCGGTACAGCGTGACGAAGTATATTATTTGATCTTGCAAATTAGTATTAATATGATAAATGTATTTTGGTCGTCCAGGCCATGCATAGGAAAACGGCGCCATCGAGGAGCGCATTATAAATTCGCGTTCAAACGAGTTTTGGTTTTAAAAAATATTAAACTTCATTAAGGGGAAAGACGATGTGTAACGATTTGTGTTGATGACTTAAAATAGAATTGTAGAACTAATCTGTTAGATTGGCGACGTGTAACAAAGTGTGACAAATAGTGTCTAAATTGCAAGCAATGACTGTCTATAGGCGGTAACTTGAAAAGCCAGTCTCGTTCCATACCGTTTTGTCTGACACGTAGCCGAATACACAACTCTGGGTCTTTACATCGAGTCCATTTTATTCAGCTTACAATACATTGTACACGTTTCAAAGAGTTAAAAGTGGCCGCCGACATTGAGGAGTTAGCGGTGAAATCTATTTAACGCTTTCACAGCTTAGTATCAGGGGTCGAAATTGGCGTGTGTGTGTGTGTGTAGGCCCCACGGACTCGAAAGACCAGTCATACTTTTAAAAAAAAATCATTGGAATAGAATATTCAAATTTCGTCAGGTACAGCCCACGTGTTTTAACCATCCAACGATCGCTTCCGCTGTCAAACTTAGATGGAGACACTTGACGGGGAGGACGTCTTCACACGATTATCAGTTCAACTGTCAATTTGATCACTGCAAATTAGCACGCTTTATAGGTATATAAACGTGACACATTTCTGACACAGCTGCGGATGTGTGTTAAGATAGGTGTATTACTATGGTACCTGTAAACGTTGCCCTGACGCTTGTTTTGGTCGCAATATCTCTACTTTCCGTGCATAGTGACATCGGGAATCAAAAGTCTCTCCATCGACGTCAAAGGCGTGACATCCATGAAGAGAAAACTCTCCGGAATGCTGAGGCTTCGCTAGACAATTGTGCCAGCACGGAAAAAACACAGCTACATCACCTGGGTCGGTATCCTAGAAAAGCACCGGAGAGCTATAGCTTCGGCAAAGCTACATACTTCGCCGGGAAAGGAGAAGTTTTACGGCTGAAGCTTCCAGACGATCGGGACTTAGATCACGATTTGCCTCGGGAAGGATTCACCATCGAAGCATGGCTGAAGCCAGAAGGGGGACAGAAGAACCATACAATGATCATTGGTAAGTAACATGAAAAACTCAGTCTCATCATGGCTGTATCTCCCCTAATATACCCATGGTTTCATTAAGTAACTTTTCTCCCATGCAGTCATACCCCTCTCTGATGTGTAATTGTAGAACTTGGCAATACACCCATGTAGCACCAGTATGATCATAAACAGTGGAGGGGAACTCTATGGCAGGACCATGGAGGTATTAGGGGAGATACTAGTAAAGATATTATACTAGTGTACTGCAGACCAGTCTGGTGGTCAGAGGATATACTAATACCATGGATGTAGTAGGGAGACCATGGGTGTATGTGGGGAGAGACTAATACAACCTGAGACCACTACAAGAACACAGTGATCCATGCTAGTGCCCGAAAGTGTGATTTTACTACCTATCATTGACACCTCTTTAGAATCAATTGAAACCGGTTCGATCGTACTTCACACCTTTAGTTGTGTATTTAGAGATATGCAGAACCACTACCCTTCGTCTATCAACAGCGCTACTATATGTAAAGTTCTCAGCTTTTGCCGACGGAAGCTGACTAACAAGTCTCTCTTGATCTAGGAAAGTTTGACATAGAATTTATCAGTTAAAACGTAGCAAAAGATTAGTAAATGACCAAGTCTATACGACACACACACTGAACAACTATTTATTTTGGTTAACTCCCATAAGTTGCTACGAGGTGTCAGGACTGAGGCTACGTAATTATGTCGTCGAAACCATAGACCATACACGAAAGTCGAAACATAGACCATACACGAAATTGTCGAAGTGACATCCTACATCAACAAACCCGTCCGTTCTTTATCAGCATGTTGTAAGAAAGTACTCGTGAATTGGCAAACATTTACGATCAATTGTAGCTGTTAGTAGTAACTTATTCCAAAATCTTGTGAAAACATCAACAAAAGAACCCGATTCTTGTAGTGTAATAATTGTACACGCCTCACCACCTGTACATGATTTCATTTTGTTCGCTTCGTTACACCTGATTGGCTCCCAACTCAAAGCTCTTCCCCTGGAATAAAAAAAGAACTCTAGGAAAACATACGTGGGTCTATACCTTCGTATCGATATGGGCAAACGTTAGCAGAGACACAGATTTCATTTTTGTACAACTTGCAAAACGGTAACAAGTTATTTGGATACACGATTGTCAGTTTGTTTCCTAAAGTATTGAAGAATGAATTCGAAGGAAAACTGAATCCATGATAAGCTACATTCTTGCCAGTATGTTTGCCAAACACATTCATAGACACATATTTTGGACAAATATTGAGTAAAGTATAACTTTTTTTCTTTTCGTTGACACAATTGTGACCAATTGTATTTACATTGATTAAAAACAGTGATATACGTGCATTAGTTGACGTATTCCGTAAACTTGGCCGATTTCACGAAGTCGGTGTTCCTACAACTTATCTAGGTTGAAGCTACTATAACAAGAAATCCATCGACTGATACGGCCAAGCTCACACAACTAATTTATGTGAGGGTCGGTTTATCGTGGCAAACCTTCATGGTAGGTCCATTCTCGTTTATCTCAGAATATGCCAAGGTGTTATAACTAATAAGCTATCTACAAGCCTGTCGACGTTTTTCAGACACATCTGACAAGGGATCTTTGATAGTTATTTACATGGACTCACAATGGAACAAGGGGAGGGGGCTTCGAGTACCATGACCACACACCGGGAAAAGTTAAACCCCGCTCTGAACTTACCCGGGACTTACAACCAAACAAAACTAAAAATACTAGACTAAGCATCGACTTGTATTTTTAGGCGAGCATTCAAAGAATATACTCTTACTGAAATTCTCATATCAGTTTGACGATGATCAGCTTACGAATGGTTGTCACTGGGGCGAGGTTTAAAAACACATTGTTCGTTTTAAAGATGTAAATTTTGAAGCTTACTGGTTCTCTGTACCAATATTGGTTTCTTGTGTGTGGTCGATCGCCCATAGTAACAAGATTACAACTATCAATGAACGACACGTTTATTGAAAAAAAAGTGCGATTTCTGTATTGACTTTCCATTTTGTCCGTAGGATGTGAAACATTCATAATACACTGCTAGTGATTAAATCTATACCTAGGAGTAATCTGGCTATATGATACCGTGTCGATAGGGCTAAATGGTTTAGGATCTTTTCTCATACTGCACGCTATATCCCACCGAAGGGCATTTATGGAAACAATGATACTGTATATGAATGGATTTAACAGCCATAATCCGTAACTAAGCTGTCTTTTCTACATCTTAGGAACAGACAAAAAACACTACACGTCCCTCTTTCACCAACAACTAAGCCCGGACCAGTACAGAATCGATGCCACGGGTCGCTGGAATCCATTTCAATTCCAAACTAATTTACCTCCTTCCATGCATATTAAATAGCATGTGTATATTCAGACAGTGTCACTGGTGGAAAACGATTTGAGAAGTATAAACACGTATTTCATGCCAGAAATTTAATATTTAAGAAATATCCACAGTCACAAATTCAAATTCCTTTACAAGCCATTGATGTGAACTTCAAAACTAAAGTTACAAGAAGAAATTCACGAGGAACTCGTAATTGAGTTTCAACAACTCTTTATATACACATGTCAATCACAATACGGTTGTGATTTTGACTCGGGGGTGCGGTTGTGATTTTGACCCGGGGGTGGGGGTGTGATTTTGACCCGGAGGTGGGGTGGGTAATAAAGAAATCATCCGTGTGAAAATATAAAGCACTAATTGCAGGGTACATAAATATTATATAGACTCACATATAAGAATTTGTAATTATACTACATACTCTAAACAGTGGATGACTCGACAACAAGGATATTAGAAAATGTTATTATTTACGACTTCCTCTCCGTATTATCTACAACAAGTCAGAGTTTCCCAATGTTTTGTTCGACGCCCACGCGAGCACATTACTTCATATGGTTGACTTGGTCCTAATGCAGTTTATTGCTCGCATTTACTATAGTAACCACTCACGAAGACATCATTTGCCAATATACAAGTATATTCTCCTCTTCTGAATTTAAAGTGAAATGGAACATGTAATTTAGTCGAGCCTTAGTGTACCACCAACACACATGACAAATGGAGACACGTACATAGAGGTACACGCGTCGTGCAATATATGACCTTACACATCCTGTTGCATGTAAGAGAAGAAGGAAACATGACGGAGTCGGTTTTGAATTATACGTGTTAAGTGTGTATCGAAAGAAAGAATGAATGAATGAATGAATGAATGAATGAATGAATGAATGAATGAATGCAAGGAAAGAGAGAGAGAGAGAGAGAGAGAGAGAGAGAGAGAGAGGGGGAGGGAGAGAGAGAGAGAGCACGAAAGGGGGGACGGGGTTAAGGAGAGTATTAGGCAGAAGAAAACGAACATCAATGTTAGATGTAGGGTAGACAGAGGCAGAGAGAAAGGAACAGGACTCACAGCGACAGAGAGGGGTAGAGAACGACATACAGAGACTGAAAGCACAAAAAAGACGATAGAGGAGAGAGAGGGTTGGAACGATATATGGAGAGGAGAGAGGGTTGGAACGATATATGGAGAGGCAATTGGTGTCAATACTTTATGATTATTATTGATATGTTTCTGGCTACCTTACAAATTACATACTATAGTAGTCTGTTCTCAAATTGGGATTTGTCGTAGAACCTGGATGGTAGACTTTTTTAGAGTCCAGTTATCCAACAGAGTCGTAGAGTGACATCAAGAGAAACAGTTCACACATCGAAATATTAGTGAAAGTGTCTATCTCAAGGTCAGACCTCTGCGGTCTCAAGTTAAAGGGAGCTGTTTCTATTCCCAAGGGGTGGGGGTTGTTTGTGACGCTGTCTGCTATTGACAGGTAACTCTGGCTGTGATTTACGGCAATGAATAGGGTTTAGTTGAATGTATAGGAATATACTGACTGACTATAATAATACATCATGTTATTTCAGGTTTGGTCGACACTTGCAGTATGACAGTGAGTGATAAGGGCTGGTCCATCGGAATTCACTCACTCGAAGAAGATGCAGAGAGAGACGCAAGAATTTATTTCTCCTTGCGTACTGACAGGGCAAGAGAGTCCACGACAATATCATCTCATCTCCGGTATGAACCAAATCGTTGGATTCACGTGGCTGCTACTTACGATGGTCGGAAGATGAAACTTTTCATCAACGGTGCCAAAGTCGCTGTTAGTCATAGGCAGCATGGTGATTTGTTTAGCCGTACGACAAGTCAGTGTAAAGAGCTAGACATCGGAGGAAACGTGTTTACGGGGAACTTTTATCGGGGACTAATTGATGAAGTTCTGTTGTGGTCTGAGGCTCGTGAACACTCAGAAATAAAGAACAGTATGCATAGCTTATCAAGAAGGAAAGAAAATCACAGTAAACTTGATCACTACGAAGATTTTTCCAACGTGGAATCTTGGGAAATGATTCTAGATAACGAACCCGAGATCGTTCAATCTGATATGCCTGCAGAGCTTCACGACGTACACGTAGTTACACCAAAATGCGGTATGACAGTGTGTGACAATCCAGATGTTGCCAGGAGTTACGCCAATTACTGGACTTTTCGTAAACCCAAAACCGTACGTTACCAGGTTATCAACGTCTACGACGATGACGGCACAAACCCGACGGTTACCGACGATCAAATCAACTACCAACACCGGCAACTTAATGTCGCTTTCAATGTTTACAATATCACCTGGCAACTAAGTGTACGTAACATTTCGGACTCTTTACTCAGAAGTCGCACTATTCTGTTCGGTTGTGGGTCGGATAAAATCGGCAATGGTCGGTGTAACCACGAGTGTAGACACGAACGTACCGGAGATGACGGCGGAGATTGTGACGTCATCAAATATACGTGCGAGAAATCAAAGATTGGCGATGGACATTGTGATGAGGAATGTAACCGTGGTTACCATGGATGGGATGGAGGAGACTGTTGTCTACCTAACTCAGCTAAGATATCAACTAACTGTTATGATCCAAAGTCACCTCACAGGTAAATTGTTACAGTATATGTACAGTGTTCTCATTAATTTTCTCTCTTTCGCTCTCGCAAATGGAATATATTTTAGTAGTTGGAGTCCAAGTTGGCTTGTCTCTTGAATTTTGGTGCTATGTACATGTTTACAATGAAATAGATCTACATTGCACCGGTTTTACCCCGAATCACTTAAATTGAAAGGAAGGTTTAGTCATAGACAGTGGAGAACTTCTTCATTTCCTATGGTTTAGTCTATACCGTAGTATCCTTATTTCATGATTGAAAAGATATATTCTATCACGTGACTAACTTACTATTCACATTGGACTCTACGTGAAAATGTTGCAAAGTATAAGTACATCGAATTCGGAGATAGGAACAAACAAAATTGACAAAATCAACAGGTGGTTTGCCTTACAGTTGACAACCTCGTTCCGAATACTAAATTTGACCCACTTTCCGCTTCTGTCAACAGTCGTGTAAGTTGAACACACTTTTATGAAAGGAACAGTGTTGTTCAATCTACAACTTCATTCCCGTTGAATCGTTCATTTTATCGTTCACTGCAGTGACCCGGTTGCCATGGTCCCAGAACGTTTGTTGTTCACTTAATATAAAGAGCTTCCTTGGAACATTCTGTGAGCGTCTGTTGACGTTAGTTTGTTAGTGCCACCCATTGGCACAGAACTAAACGTTGTAAGGTGACCGGTAAAGTGTGAGATTTGCTTGAAAAGCCAACGAATTGTTCCATTACAATAACAGACGGACATCCGAATAATCTGGAATCGCTCTCAACTGACGCAAAGTGTCTCACAACATCGACTTTCTAGAGTAAACATGTTTTTCTCAGCTCCAAAAATGCGATTGTTGTTATTTCACTATACATGCAATCGGAATAAACAAACTCATATACCCCAGGAGACGCTATTTACATTATATATATGAAATGAGTTGTAACTTACAGCCATATTACTTTGTAAGTCGGGTTCTTTTGAGAAAAGTAATTTACATTGTGCTTTGATTTCTGGATATACAACGGCAACAAGTTTCACAAAGAAATATGCCAGATTACTTTTCGCCCAAGCTTGGACTTTAGACACCACCTTTCTTACTAAAACCAGTTTACTGGAGGAAAGAACGAAAGTTATCATCTCTTCTTGGTGTTTACCACGGTCACTCTTATAGACTCGTTTTCTAGTTCCGTCGTCATGGTGAAATTATCGCAATACATCCAAGTAAAACTTAGAACGAGAAAAAACAAACATTATTTCGCCTTCGTTTACCTTGACCTCCGAAAAATAAAAAGGTGGGCTGGCCATAGAACTTCAAGTTGAGCCGACGTTTTATACATTACTGTTTCTTGAATTGATATCGATCGACGTAAAAGTTCGTAGACAGTGAAGGTTTCGTCCCTTGTGTGATGACCTTCTCTTCTCTTCTCATCGTTATTGTTACATGTTGTTATGAGCATTGAGAAGGTCATGCCGGGTTGCCGCCACTAACCCATTACATATAACTGTGAATAGAATTACAAAGACTGTACTGCTATCTCAACAAATAGTGCATTATTGAGTCCTTCTATTCCTTCAAAACGCGTTGATTCTGTAAATATAAAACGCTGTTCGATACTGTCAAGTTGCCACTGCTGTCTCAAGATCGTTGACGCCATATTCAAACATTCGACATTGTTCTGTTTCACAGGACACCGCAAATGCTCTGGTTTCATACAACAGAAAACACTATGTGAAGCCAGGCAGGACGCCTTGGGATCCACATAGTAGATTTTGACCCGGCCTTAATTTGAGTTGACATTTTTCGTTGTGAATTTCATGAGAATTGCAAAATCAACGATAAAAATGTTGCCTCACATTCATAATGTTTTTAAAAAATATGATAACAGTATATACACATTTTACACATCTTGGAGTGATGACCATCATTTCTGTTTGCATGACTTGCATCGCGGCACCAAAGAAAGCGCATAGTCAACGAAACTCGTGAGTTTGTTTTTGCGATATAACCTTCCAAGTATATATCCTTTGGATATCCACACCGTCTAATTAGAAGCGTGGAAAACTGTTGATTTGAAATTTTCGATCTGATGTTATTTTATTTGTATGTAGTTGACCTTTCAACTTCGGTCATTACTCGTAAACACAAAAATAGGTGAAAATACACAATAGTGGCTTTGCGCAGTTTGTGTTTCGTAGGGTACAAGTTATCAACCTGTTGTCATCCCCGTCGATCAATGTCGTAAACTATACAGTCCTCTTTACGGCACCGTCCAAAACGTACTCCGACCATCAAGAGGCTCTTCATATCAACCCGTTGTCATCCCCGTCGATCAATGTCGTAAACTATACAGTCCTCTTTACGGCACCGTCCAAAACGTACCCACCAAGAGGCTCTTCATATTTCGTTGCTTTAGCAGAACTATGTGCTTTTACGCTATATATATGTTTTCTTTTTTAACCAGGACATACATGGACGTGAACGAATACAAGACTTATTTGAGTATTAATGGCAGTAACTTGAACGTTTACTTTGCACATTGGACTAATCCTAATTTGCAAGGAATTGCCACATTTCCATGGGAAAAAGAAGTATTTGGTACTTTAGGTGAGTTAAATAATATAGGGGTGTCATAATCTCAGGTACTTTAAGAAATAAAGATATTAAGATAGACACAGAGAGAAAGAATTTTGTTGCATATATATTCTTCAACACTGGGGCACTTGGCTATATCCACTTACACATAACATAATCAACCAACCAACCAACCAACCAACCAACCAACCAACCAACCAACCAACCAACCAAACTAACTAAACATTTACATCAACATACTTGAATGTTGTTGAAATTCTGTCATATGGAATATTTACAGGCGGTGTAATATTACAACCGGAGAGCTATGGTAAACCAGGAAATGACGCATCTACTATACACGAATTTGGCCATATTTTGGGATTGTGGCATATACACCATGGTGTTTCAGAAATGGAGTGTACCAGTGAATGTTTGGAAATAGTCCCATCCTTCGAGTGTGGAGATCTGGTTGCCGATACCAAACCAACACCATTCAATCAGCACTGTAGGGACCCTGACCCAACCGAGTATGATACATGTGGCCTACAGCAAGAATTCAAAGACACCCCCTACGATAATTATATGAGTTATGCTGGTGAGTATAAATGAATATATGTGAAAAACAAAGTAATACCGAAAAGTCTACATGGGGGCGCTGTTTCCAAACACATGGCATCGTTAACTTTTGCTGCCGCATCCGTGCTATTATGTTATTTTCAATGATCTTCAATGAACTTTTCTCTTCTAGACGATGATTGCACTGACCATTTTACACCACAGCAAGTGTCTCGTATGCATTGTTACCTCGACTTAATGTACAAACCTTGGGAAGAGATCAAAACTCCATCACCAGTACCTTTACCGCCAAAGATTATCTCTGTCCACGACAACTCTGTCAATCTTGCTTGGGTTCCATCTCTGAGTGGCAACTTCGGTGGCCCACACAGTGACTGTAGTAATTGTAACAATGACAACACATTGGAGCAGTACGCTTATACGGCCTTTTCACCAAACCCATCACGACAACTTGGTCTGTGGGATCCAACACAAGCCCTTGGTAAGTGTGTTCTAGTAGTAGCTCTGTAAATATGCGCTCTGAACTGAGAAGCTGACATGTCATCCTCGGGTCGGGTCTTCACATACGTACATGTCCACTATTTCAGCCATTTCCACTATCGTTTGTAGAACAGCCGCGGAACCAAAGTTTATCATTTGCAATGGATTTTATGTAACACCTTATAGATCATAAGAGTTCACATACAATCAAATATAATGCTGAATTTCAACAAGATCGTTCAATTAGCGCATGCCCACAACTCGCCTCCAAAGGTGTTATACCGCCCTCTATCACAAATGTGTATTCTGTAAAACTACACGGGGTTCTCATTTTAACACGTGATCATGTAATAAGTAGTGTCTATCTGAAAAGTAAATTTAGTATTTGTGAGAGGAAAGACACTCATGAAATTATAGATTCGATCTTTAGGTTATGCTTTATCTTAGCTGCATTTAGTAAAGTTTAAAGACCCCAGAAGAGTGTTGTTGTTTTTCACCATCCCTGTTATGTATAATCCACGTTTCGTATCATGAAATATTTGTACTCAAAATGTAGAAATGCAACTTTGGATGAGGGGCGTTTAGTCTGGATGCCAACATGGTTTCTAACTAAACCACATCTGGTGAGAGTCCCTCAATCAGCACAGAAAGTTGTTCATTCAGTCAGTGAACCCCAACTGCTATACTGATGTAAACAGTGTATAAATAGCATTCTGAGCTGACAAATATACCATATTTGGACATTACATAACTGTCCCAATAAACACTAACTTTATGAGGGACTGTGTTATTGGTTAGAATTTTGTGATTGATTAACAAAGACATGATGTTAATGACTGTGTGGGTGGTTGTGGATGAATTTTAAATTGCATCTCATGTATTTCAGGACTTCTAGAGTAACGACTTTGACTATACTGTGAGTGGATGTGTAAATGGTAACGATACTGTATAGGAACTAGACTAAGGGTCGTTTCCCAAAAGGGTAGAGTTCATAGTGTTAAGCAAATTTTTCCAGGATTACAGTATACAGTGTAACATTTGCATGTATTCAGCTAAGGTAAATCCAGTATAGACCTTGACAGTAGTATTATTCATAGATCTGTTGCTTTCCTAACTTTGCAGGTCCACCAGATGCAGAGTACTGTGATGCTAGCACTAAAGCATGGCTACCTGACCCCCTAAATACTATTTGTGATGACTGCTATATTGAACTGGGCTTTAAGATTCCAGTGGTCCCAATAGCATTGTCTCTTTGGGTTGCATGGAATCCATCCGAAGGCAAAACGGAACTTAAGTTGATCTACACTGACAACATGGAGGAATCTCTGGGTACGATTAATGCGTACTGTGATATGCCATACACGATGCGACTTAATGTGTACAAGAAAGTAAAGGCAGTGCGTGTTCATATTAGTAGTCCTTACACCAGTATTGATGCTGTTCAGATTGTGTCAGACCATAGCCATCCTGTATGTCAACCCTGTAAACCAATCAAATATGTATTACACCGCATGCCTCCATTTGAAACAGGAGTTAATGTCATTACTGTAGACTCACCAAAATATATTGATAGGTAAGTTTAGAATATACATGTACTTTCAGAATGAAGGGAAGGTCACTCCAGAAAATAAAGGTTTTTTCATAAAATTTGGGTTCTAGAGTCATTTTATGATTTCATATATCACATAAATTTTGCTCAATTGCCAATATTGACTTCTGAGAGTTTATGAGTAATTGCCCTCAAATAATTAGTCATGAATATGCATTGTTCATCTAATACCCATTCATGTATGTTTAGTCCCATGATGCAACAGTGGGCCAGTTTGAGAACAATAGAAATGGAATACAGTTTTAATTTGGTGTATCTTGGCAATCAAATTTAAGTGATGTGAAATCATGAAATAACTCTCAGAACACAAAGTTTATGAAAATACAGTTATTTCCTGTAGTGATGCTCCCCTTCAAAGAAGAATACCACTAACAGAAAATATATCACATGATGCTACTAACGAAATAACTTGTAATTTATTTGTGCAGGAACTTTGAAATTATTCATTACATGATGCAACCCAGTTAACTATACATCATAGAACCACTCCAGCTACAATATAAATAGCCACACTGTTTAACCTCATTTATTCCTCAAGTGGCCGTACTGTTTAAACTCACTGTTTAAACTCATTCATTCTTCAAGTGGCCGCACTGTTTAACCTCGTTCATTCTTCAAGTGGCCGCACTGTTTCACCTCATTTATTTCTCAAGTGGCCGCACTGTTTCACCTCATTTATTCCTCAAGTGGCCGCACTGTTTCACCTCATTTATTCCTCAAGTGGCCGCACTGTTTAAACTCACTGTTTAACCTCATTCATTCTTCAAGTGGCCGCACTGTTTCACCTCATTTATTCCTCAAGTGGCCGCACTGTTTAAACTCACTGTTTCACCTCATTTATCCTCAAGTGGCCGCACTGTTTCACCTCATTTATTCCTCAAGTGGCCGCACTGTTTAAACTCACTGTTTAACCTCATTCATTCTTCAAATGGCTGGTGTTTAACCTCATTCAGTGGTAACACTATCTTGATTACAGGGTGATTCTATCCACATAACCAATTCACCACTAGTGTAATCTACTACATACAGCAACACTAATTTTAGAGTGTGTGTCTATCTTACTTTGTTGATAGCATCGTATACATAGTAATATAATACTTGTTGGTTACTTTATTTTCAGTGGCATGATGGATGGTGTGGAGTACACATATCAAATACAGGCAATCCAGGGCTCCAAAATCAGTGAACTGTCCCCACCATTAACACATAGACATGGTCAACCATTCTGTGGAGATGGGCTTGTTGACAGGTAAAGATATGATGTCATTATTGTAAAGGTCTATTGACCTGTCTTTCTGTCCATTTACATTACTTGACTGGTTCACCACTAAAGGGCATGATTTATGTAAATGTTCTATTGACTTGTCTGTTCATCCATATGTATCACTTCTCTACTTAACCACCAGAGGGCATAATTCATTGGAAAGGTCCATTGATTAAATATCTTTCTGCCCATTGACATCACTGTGCTGGTTCAACACTAGAGGGTATGATTTACTGGAAAGGTCCATTGACTTGTTCTTCTAATCTGATTGTTTAACAGTGCTGCTGAAGAAGAATGTGATGATGGTAATGCTATTGATGGTGATGGTTGTGGTCTTGGTTGTAAAAAGGATGAATTTTTCAACTGTCAAGGTAGGATTTTGTCAATTTTTATTCAAGTTTAAGTTCTTGTGCTGATACGGCAAAGAGAAGAAAAGAGACTGAAAGCAGATAAAACAATTTGTCAGATTTTCTGAATTCTATCAACTGTGACAACAATTTTCTTGTGCTGTTTTTATAAAGAATTACAGTTTGCTTGTCTCCTGTTGTATGGTAAAAAGTCAAATGGTATAATGTAAGGAAAATGTGTTCTGGGAAAACAGAAATTATTTAGTGTTTGTTGGCTGCTTTGTTAGATTTGACTCACTTTAAAACATGTATGACAATAATTCATCTGTACACCATGCTGGATTACCCTCATTACAACACATGAGGGGGCACCATAAAGATACATTGTATCATTCTGTGTTTGTTAGTTTGCTCTACAAAGGGGATGGTAAAAATTTGCATAATTAACATATGCATACATATATTGCATAAATTTCCATGATTAACATGTGTCTGAACTGTGTGCCTTTAAGATAAGACATAGAACAAAAACAAATATCTGTGTACTGTTGTCTTCACCAGGAGAACCTAGTTTATGTTACCATTATGATGGAGATGGTGTCTGTGAAGAATTTGAAAGACATTCCAGTGTCCGCGACTGTGGGTTTTATACACCCTCAGGTTACACAGATCAATGGGCTTCTACAGCATATGCCAACCCTTCGTACCAAAGTGATGAATGTCCAGAAAGCATTGTTATTGGTCAACCACTAGTCACTCAGGTAAGGTTTCCAAATATGGTCAAAGAGATTATAAGGATAAACAAGATTTCCATATATGGTTAGGAAAATTAAAATGTATCAGTAATATTTCCATATATGGTGAAGGTTATAACAAGTGTATTAATATAATTTCCATACATAGTAAATCAGAAAAAAAAGTATATTGAGAGGATTTCCATATATGGTTAAGCTAATAAAAGTGTATCAGTAAGATTTCCATATATGGTAAAGTAGATAATAACAATATTGAGTGGATTTCCATCTATGGTTAAGGTAATAAAAGTGTATCAGTATGATTTCCATATATGGTTAAGCTAATAAAAGTGTATCAGTAAGATTTCCATATATGGTAAAGTAGATAAAAACAATATTGAGTGGATTTCCATATATGGTTAAGGTAATAAAAGTGTATCAGTATGATTTCCATATATGGTTAGGGTAATAAGTGTATCAGTATAATTTCCATATATGGTAAAGTAGATAAATAAGAGTATTTCAGTTTGCAGCATTCCAGTGATATAAAAAGATTACAATGATTCAATGAATAGAAATGTAGATACTCCAAGATACTTCACAAATTTAAGCTTGGAATGGTCACAGTAGATTATTACATTTGATTGACTTCATCTAAATTTACATTGCTCTAATCTATTCACCCAACTTCTTGTGAACTTGGAATGTTGTTTTTTTTTCTTGACAGAAATGTGAATCAGAACTTGATTCTAGCATGGCATGGAAACCATGCAATCCTAGTTTATATAAAGATGATTTCTGGCTCAGAGTAAGTACTGCTTAATGTTAATGGGTTGAGGTCACATTGATTGGGATGTTTCTAGGGGTGTCTACAGGATTTCTTCAAGATGTTTTAACCCTCACTGATATACAAATTAAGGTTAAAATGATGTGATTTTGGTCAAAAATCATAATCTCAAAATCTTATCTGCAGATCAGTCTGAAATTTTGTTGAGGTGTTTGTAGAAGTACAGGTTGTACCAGATGACTCCACTGTCAATATGCAAATTAGGTCTACAAATTTGATTATTGGTCAGAACTTAAAAAACTCATAAAACTCAGTCAACTGTACAAATGTATCTGAGCAAATGTTTGAATATTTCTAGAGCTAAAGATGTACATTTAGTTCAAACCATATTGAAACAATTAATAGTAGCGAAATCATGATAACCTGGACACCCTTAGCCAAAGTCAAACACCAGTGTCTAAATTTGCAAAAATAATGAGTGATGGTAGTCAAGTGTATAAACATTCATAAAAATGACACAAATGTGCCTAGCAACTATGACCACACCCATAGCAACAGGCATATGACAGCCTATTGCAAAGCCGTGAATGTTAGTATAGTGAATATTTGGGATATCAGACTCCCTAAGTCACTTGAGAATATTAAAGGACGAGGTACAAAAAAATTGATGTTTTCCAAAACATTTTCATGAATAGTTCTTATTTGGCCCTCAGTATTTGCATTGTTGAATCAGTTCAACTGAACTCAGATGATATTTATAAATTTGTATTTTCTCTTTCTCTCTTTCCCTTTCTCTAGGTGGGTTTTGAGAATGCAGTTATTGCAACATCAGTGATTCTGTACCTGGCATCTGATGGAATAAACCGATTTAGCAGAGAACCGAAGGCCATAGCAGTTGATCTGATTGATACTAACGGTAGATCACATCCACTAACAACAAAAAGTATTGTCATCTATTGTAGAGACAACCCAATACACCTGAATGTGATCCATGACCTAAGCTTACCATTCTACAAGTCACAAGGTGTACTCATACGCTTTAAATCACCACATGTTGCAGTTTCTGCAGTTGCATTACGCTCTAATGACGGACTTGATCTAAGTACACTCGGTGACCAGTGCACAGCAGGTGAAATGTACAACCCCTTCATGAAGAAATGTGTTACATACCAATGTAAGACACCGGTTTGTGACCGATTGAATGTTAAACATGCACAGCTGGAATGTACAGATTTTGACAAGGAGTTCAATGATGGAGACATTTGCAGAATCACTTGTGATGATGGCTATGTACTCTCCATGTCTTCTGGTATGAAGTTGACACAACCTATCAAAACACATGAGGTATGTCATTTTCCTATATCAGTTATTTTACTTAAGTTGTCAGAAACCACCTTTATTACAGTAAACAAAATTATTTATCAAATTTCCGTGTAATTTCAGTGTAAACACACTTTTGAAATGTAAAGGGAAAGGGAAGTTCAGTATAGTGAGGCTCATTTCTGCATTTGTCACACTTGTATTGATTTATTGCTATGTACTTAACATTTTGTGATTTTGGGTAATAAAATAGTTCCTCTGCAACTTACTCAGACCTTTGAAATCTTGTGAAGATGGCCTACTGGACTGGACATGTTTGAATATTGGAATTTCTTGCAAGGAATTATGGGAAAACCTCTGGTGATGACATCACAAATACATGAATGCCCTAATCTCTACTTTGTATCATGTGTATGATGTGAAAAGATGAATCCAGACAGGGAGGCGCCCTCTATAGACCTAAATTTTTGAAGAGAGACATTTACACATAATATTATAATCAAATAAAATTGCATCATGGATGAAAATGTTGTATTCAGTTCTAATTTACTATTCCAAAGTAATTATATTGACACAAAGTCAACAATTTGATGAATATCGCAGATAAAACGTATCTAATCTTGATGGCAACTAAAAAATTATTTAGTGTCCCTATCATCTTGCTGAGGACCACTAAAATCTAAAAGTGGTGATCCACATGGACACTAAACATTTTACTGTTCAATGGATCTAAACATTTCAAAGGGGTGCATGAGTTGGAGACTGCAATCCCTAGTTTTGGGAAAAGACTATACATTGGTCCGGGCATTAACATAGCTCAATACAGTATAAATTACCAGTTAAATGTATTATTTGCCCACTATGGCCTTTTCTACAGGTAATGTGTGTGAATGGAGAATGGACTGGGGCTTCATCTTTAGCCTGTGTTGCCATAGATTGTCAAATGCCTGTCATCTCCAATGCTGAGGTGGTATGTCCAGATGGTACAACCTTGGGTAAACAGTGTACATTCAAATGTAATCCACCAGCCAAGATGCATGGTAAGTGCTTAGTAGCTGGCATCTACAGACCACTGTCAGTGTTCTATGCTAGCCTGTTTACTCACTATCAGTGTTCTATGTGAGCCTGTTTACTCACTATCAGTGTTCTATGCTAGCCTGTTTACTCACTATCAGTGTTCTATGTGAGCCTGTTTACTCACTATCAGTGTTCTATGCTAGCCTGTTTACTCACTATCAGTGTTCTATGTGAGCCTGTTTACTCACTATCAGTGTTCTATGCTAGCCTGTTTACTCACTATCAGTGTTCTATGCTAGCCTGTTTACTCACTGTCAGTGTTCTATGCTGGCCTGTTTACTCACTGTCAGTGTTCTATGTGAGCCTGTTTACTCACTATCAGTGTTCTATGCTGGCCTGTTTACTCACTGTCAGTGTTCTATGCTAGCATGTTTACTCACTGTCAGTGTTCTATGCTAGCCTGTTTACTCACTGTCAGTGTTCTATGCTAGCCTGTTTACTCACTGTCAGTGTTCTATGCTAGCCTGTTTACTAACTGTCAGTGTTCTATGCTAGCCTGTTTACTCACTATCAGTGTTCTATGTGAGCCTGTTTACTCACTATCAGTGGTCTATGCTAGCCTGTTTACTCACTATCAGTGTTCTATGCTAGCCTGTTTACTCACTGTCAGTGTTCTATGCTAGCCTGTTTACTCACTATCAGTGTTCTATGTTGGCCTGTTTACTCACTGTCAGTGTTCTATGCTAGCCTGTTTACTCACTATCAGTGTTCTATGCTAGCCTGTTTACTCACTGTCAGTGTTGCTAGCCTGTTTACTCACTATCAGTGTTCTATGTTGGCCTGTTTACTCACTTTCAGTGTTCTATGCTAGCCTGTTTACTCACTATCAGTGTTCTATGCTAGCCTGTTTACTCACTGTCAGTGTTGCTAGCCTGTTTACTCACTGTCAGTGTTCTATGTTAGCCTGTTTACTCACTGTCAGTGTTCTATGCTAGCCTGTTTACTCACTATCAGTGTTCTATGCTAGCCTGTTTACTCACTGTCAGTGTTCTATGCTAGCCTGTTTACTCACTATCAGTGTTCTATGTTGGCCTGTTTACTCACTGTCAGTGTTCTATGCTAGCCTGTTTACTCACTATCAGTGTTCTATGCTAGCCTGTTTACTCACTCTCAGTGTTGCTAGCCTGTTTACTCTCTGTCAGTGTTGCTAGCCTGTTTACTCACTATCAGTGTTCTATGCTGGCCTGTTTACTCACTGTCAGTGTTCTATGCTAGCCTGTTTACTCACTGTCAGTGTTGCTAGCCTGTTTACTCACTATCAGTGTTCTATGCTAGCCTGTTTACTCACTGTCAGTGTTCTATGCTAGCCTGTTTACTGACTGTCAGTGTTCTATGCTGGCTTGTTTACTCACTGTCAGTGTTCTATGCTAGCCTGTTTACTCACTGTCAGTGTTCTATGCTAGCCTGTTTACTGACTGTCAGTGTTCTATACTAGCCTGTTTACTCACTGTCAGTGTTCTATGTTGGCCTGTTTACTTACTGTCAGTGTTCTATGCTGGCCTGTTTACTCACTGTCAGTGTTCTATGCTAGCCTGTTTACTGACTATCAGTGTTCTATGCTAGCCTGTTTACTCACTGTCAGTGTTCTATGTTGGCCTGTTTACTTACTGTCAGTGTTCTATGTTGGCCTGTTTACTCACTGTCAGTGTTCTATGTTGGCCTGTTTACTCACTGTCAGTGTTCTATGTTGGCCTGTTTACTCACTGTCAGTGTTCTATGTTGGCCTGTTTACTTACTGTCAGTGTTCTATGTTGGCCTGTTTACTCACTGTCAGTGTTCTATGCTAGCCTGTTTACTCACTGTCAGTGTTCTATGCTAGCCTGTTTACTGACTGTCAGTGTTCTATACTAGCCTGTTTACTCACTGTCAGTGTTCTATGTTGGCCTGTTTACTTACTGTCAGTGTTCTATGCTGGCCTGTTTACTCACTGTCAGTGTTCTATGCTAGCCTGTTTACTGACTATCAGTGTTCTATGCTAGCCTGTTTACTCACTGTCAGTGTTCTATGTTGGCCTGTTTACTTACTGTCAGTGTTCTATGTTGGCCTGTTTACTCACTGTCAGTGTTCTATGTTGGCCTGTTTACTCACTGTCAGTGTTCTATGTTGGCCTGTTTACTCACTGTCAGTGTTCTATGTTGGCCTGTTTACTTACTGTCAGTGTTCTATGTTGGCCTGTTTACTCACTGTCAGTGTTCTATGCTAGCCTGTTTACTGACTATCTGTCTCTCATAAAATTGTATTCTTATATTGTGATGCTGTAATCAAGTATGCCTGACATTTTAGTATCAGTATATATGTCATCAAATCATACTATTGTTCCTGAATTTGGGGTTTGTGGTCTGCCAATAGCAAGTGATGGTTACATGATATGTATCAGAGATTACTTGCACTGGTGGTGCACATGCATGCTACTAGTGGTATTTGCACTACACTGCAATACTGCTCTGCAATACTGCACTGCAATACTGCTCTGCATGCAAATGAGGGCACAATTGTTATTTGCATACAAAATTGTGTGAAATATTACACAGTGTGATTTTTACACAAATTTGCTGTTTTTGATAAACTCCGTGCCATGTGAGTTCCACTGTGGGAAATCAGGGGTATATTCTCTCATGCTTGCAGTGTTTTCTGCTGCACTTTCACTTGCTGCAGAGAACACTGCAAGTGCTCCTGCAAACACTCTGAGTATGCCACCCTGGCAGTCATGCACCATAGGGTTGTGTCATATGGTTCAATAAGTAGAAAGTGCAAGAATATTACTATTGTGCCTTTTAATAACTTATATGGCTACATTCAGTAATCCCCAGAAATCTACAAAGTCAACTTATGCCTCTCTAATTGAATACATGTTGGTATAAAATGTTTATGTGCAAAAAACAGAACAACAAAACAATGTTATAAGTAACAGTTTTAATGACCTGAAGACTGTGTTGTTTATTTCAGGAAATGACAATGCTGTGATATGTCAGGCAGATGGAATGTACAGTCTACCCGAGGCCTTCTGTCAAGTAGTCTGTGATGTCCCAACAACACCACCAAATGCTGTACTAAGGGTTGGTGGTATGAAGAAATGTTTAAGTGGAGGACATTATGTTGGCTCCAGTTGTAAATTCCGATGTAAGGTTGGTTATCACGTCAATGGATACCCAATAAGAAGGTAGGATTGGCTTATTTGGTTTGTGTTTGTCACACGTGCATGTATAAATGTCTGGCTGTGTCTGTCTGTCGTCTGGCTGTGTCTATATGCCTAACTGTCTTTTTGTAAGTGTCTGTCTGTCTGTCTGTCTGTCTGTCTGTCTGACTGACTGTGTCTGTCTGTCTCTGTCTGTCTGTCTGTCTGTCTGACTGTCTGTCTGTCTGTTTCTGTCTGTCTCTGTCTGACTGTCTGTCTGTCTGTCTGTCTGTCTGACTGACCATCTCTGGCTGTCTGTCTGTCTGTGGCTCTCAATGCATCTCTCGATCTGTCTGCCTTCCTGTTTGCTGTTTTCTTCTGTCATGCCATCCTGTCGGCCTTTCTTTCAGCCATTCTGCATGTGATATATAATGTCCTGTCTGTCTGTCTGTCTGTCTGTCTGTCTGTCTGTCTGTCTGTCTGTCTGTCTGTCTGTCAGTATGCCATAGCTATCCCACTAATAGATATCCCATTAGGTTTTGAATATTCTTGGACTACATGTATAATTTCTACATGTATATATGAGAAATGTATATATTAGAAAAATTAAAGAAAGGTCATGAATGCTTGATGAGATGTATAATTTATATTATTAATCATGTAGAGAGTTAACATGAATGCCTTGATAGCAAGCTAATCATGCCAAGACAAGGGTGACAGTCCTGAAGTCTCATAATCCCTAGTAGTGTTCATGTACTGGTCCAGTTTAATTTTAAAGTCCACAACAGTTTTGGCTTGGATGACATGCTCTGGTATAAAATTGTTCAATTCAAATATGATGCATTGAGAGGTCCACTCTGACTGTAGAATTTGCAAGTTTTAGTTTAGTGTCCTTTTGTCTTGTTGATTTGATGGTGTTTGATTAATAGTCCCTGGTCAATTTTGTGAAATCCCTTGATGAAACGATAATACTAATAATATGTATTGGTGGAAGATTAAGTGATATTATTTGTTGACTTCTCTCACTGTTGTTGATTCCAGGAGAACATTACGCTATACTTGTGAGGAGGATGCCGAGTGGCATGGACCAACATGCAAACAGATAACATGTGAAAGACCTCCTGCAGAGTTTACTGGAATGTACAACTGTACTGATGGTTTCAACTATGACAGTGAGTGTAAACTGCACTGCCCTGGTGATACAGGAGAAATAGACAAGGTAGAAACAATTCAACAAAGCCAGATATTTCAAAGTTGAACTGTTTGCATTGTAAAATTTGAAAATTTATATAGGGGTGACACACAATGTGATAGACAGCTAAGTTTACATAATTTTGTTCTTCAGTTTTCAAGCTGAGAAATATATGTAAATTTAATAAGTGATACTCAGTAACAATTTTAATGCCACGAAAGCTCCATAAGGGACTAGCGCCATCTAGAGACATATGATGACAAACTTTTGTTTTTATCACCCTTTCTCTTCTTTTAGTCAAACACCATCAAATGTGATAGAGATGGCACATGGATTGGAAATTTTAAGATGTGCAAGTCTGTATTTGGAGAGTGTCCAACACCACCATCCAGCAAAGCTGTGGAGTTCAAGTGCAAGTCTACATCTATTGGTAAGATACATGTGAACAGATTTCTCAATGGAAAGAAGCTATACGTTGTTTGTAACGCTTGTTGAGTTTACCCTGCATAAAGATATTTTACGAAGATTTTTGATTTTCTCTTGTATTCCTTGATGAATAATGCTCTCATGTAGTAGAATTTATACTGGATGGCTTTTGAACCTTAGAACACAACCTTTATACACCTTTACATACAAATGAACAGTATGCCCATACTCACTTGGTTTATACGAGCAAGTTGGTGATGTTGGGAGAGTTCATCCTCTCTGTAGCACATGCCTTTATACACATTCATGTTAAAATGTACAGTTCTTAAAAACAGTTTGCTAATCCTCACTCACTTTGTTTATACTTGTAAGTTGTTGTTGTTGTTGTTGTTGTTGTTGTTGTTGTTGTTGGTGGTGGTGGTGGTGGTGGTGGTGGTGGTGGTGGTGGTGGTGGTGAGAGAGTTTTAAAATGTGGCAGTTCTTAAAAACAGTTTGCTAATCCTCACTTGGATTATACTTGTAAGTAAGTTGGTGGTTTGAGGAAGTTGATAGTGTGAGGAAGTTGATAGTGTGAGGAAGTTAGTGGTGTGAGGAAGTTAGTTGAGACCACATGGTGAATGCTCACAAACAAAAATAGCATGGAATATAAATTAAAATGTCCCAAAAAACAGTAGTATATACCATACTCATCTCACATAGTTGATGTAAATTGGGTGCTGGTGTTGGTGTTTGGGTGGGGGAGTAATGGGGAAGTTGGAAGGGAGGGGAGGGGGGTTGTGTGCACATAAATAAGAATGAGATGTATGGAATGAATTAACTCACTACAACCTGTTTCGTGAAACTTACTGTTCACTGACCCTGCTTGATTCAACCATGCAGAAATCAATAAGGAATTGTATATGCTACATTGTCAGATAGAGAGATTGCAATTTCTTATTAGTACATTTAGTCTGAATGCAATATATCATAAACAATACTACAACTAGGTGCAGACATGTGGGTGCTAATGGTTTGATGTTTGCATTTGATGTCTGCATGGTGGCACATTGGTTCATTTCATTTAGACAAAATGTAGTGAGAAACTGTATTCATTCAATCTTGCTATCTGAAAGTGTAACCTATGCAGTTTAATTCTTACTGCTTTCTTCATAATTGAACACAATAGAGCTGGTGAACACTAATCTGAAATGGGCAGTATCATATAATAGTTGTGCTGTTTTGGCAATTTGCAAAGTGATTGTATATTGTTTTCCATATCTATTTTCCTAGCGTGCTCACCCATAAATGTCATGTGATGTATGTTAACGAACTTTATTACATGGCATTGGTGTAACACTGAATGGTGCAATTTTGGCCTGATCTAGGGGCTTTAACTTGATGTGTGGGTGCAAGTTTTGTGTAGGTTATAATCAAAATGATATTTTTTGTTTTTTTAGCGGATACTTGTGTAGTCAGCTGTAAGCAGTTACGTTTTGATCCTGTTGTCATGGCTACCAATGAAGGAACCAATGAATTGGTCAACGTTGATGAGATTACATGTACAGGACTGAAAAGATGGTATCCAAATCCTAGTGACATTGCATGTGAAGAAGTTTGCAGTGATGTAAGTTCGTTTGTTTAATATCTGCTGATATAATTGTGCAGCGTGGGGAGCACTTGTTATTGCATTTGACATAGTTCCAGATGTTGGTAAATTGTGGTGCAGTGCAGTGTCCACTTAGAATATAACTAGAAAGTCATGGAAATGTTGCATAAAAGAAAATTACATTATAGACATTTAAACAATTGACACACACAACATAATTTGATAGGCTGAGAGCTATAGACGGCAAATTGTGAGAAAGAATGTGACCTATTACTCTATGAAGGCCTGGCCAGACCCTGGGTGCAGTTACAGTACATATATACTTCCAGTGTGTACATAAAATAATCAAATCAACATACGTCTTATATGTATGCCATATGTTGTTAAGTCATCTCATGGACAATTGCTATGTAATCATGAAGTCTTCTCAATTCTCATCTCACCTTACTTCAGTTCATCTCACTTCATCTTATCTCATCTCCCCCACATTATCTAATCTCATGTACCTCACCTGACATCTCACCTCACCCCTCATATTAGACCTTTTGCCGGTTCCAAGATGCATTGCACGTCTCTCCATACAATGCCATGTATTGTGTAAACGCTGAGGGGTATGTTATGTTATGTGTCATCATTGTATGCTGAAATAAAGTACACTCATGTGTAATTGTACTAAATTCTTACTGAGGACTAAATTCCTAATTTGATAATATTTTACTACCTTTCAGACATTTCTGGGAGATGGTTGGTGTGATCAAAAGACCAACCGTGCCTACTGTCAATGGGACGGTGGTGATTGCTGCGAGTCAACATTAGGGTCAGAGGTCAAGCCCTTTCCAGAGGACTGTACAACAAAATGCCAGTGCTTAGATCCAAATACAATTGAAAACAAAGGAAACTGGGAAGACAGCAAGAAACGTGTCAACTTTACCTGAGTTTAGTTCTGAAGGGTAACAGCTGTTAATACCTTCAAAGAAACTTCCATGCCATGCAATGGAAAGAGATACTGTAGTCTTTTATATATTGGCTTTGATTTGTGTAAATATCATTTCAGTTTTAGTCTCATGTTTCCTCACATTTCTGCATGCTTTACAATTAGGAATCTTGTAGGATAGTCCTAAAGGAATCTTTTAGGACAGTCCTATAGGAATGATCAGTCCTATAGGAATCCTATAGGAATATTATAGGTCTTATAGGAATCCTATAGGAATCCTATAGACCATTTCCGTAATGGGCATAATCATTATTTTTATTGTTTTGTCATGGTTTTCTCATTCCTTTACATTGGTAAGTGTATTACACAAATGAGCTGGAGGGGGTAAAGCATGCTGGAGGGGAAAAGTATAAAGGGTTTTTAAATACATGTACATTGGGTCAAAAGTCATGCATAATGTAGATGGAGGCGAGAAATAAAAAAAAAGTGATTTTAATGACTGAAATAGGTGGTACCCCGGTACTTTGTATCAGGAAGCGTGAATCACTTGTCAGTTGTCATGACTTAATTGGCTCATGATTGGTTGAATGATAGTCACATGATCTTGATTAGATCTGCATAGGGTGATAAAAATGATTGTTTCATATCACTTTTTCCATGATGTCACTTATATAGCAAATATTTTTAATATCAAACAATTAGAGAATTCACCTGTCATTCTTGATATATATTAGCATTCTTATTTGTGAAACTGAAAAATGTTTGTCCAGGAAAGGATTTTGGTCACTGAGTATAAAAAGTTGATAAAGTGTTACAAGATAGGTCCTAGCTTACCTCATGAGTTGTACACTTCTTATAATGCCATGCCAGATAACTAGGTCCTAGCTTACCTCATGAGTTGTTCACTTCTTATAATGCCATACCAGATAACTAGGTCCTAGCGTACCTCACAAGTTGTACACTCCTTATAATGCCATACCAGATAACTAGGTCCTAGCTTACCTCACAAGTTGTACACTCCTTATAATGCCATGCCAGATAACTAGGTCCTAGCTTACCTCACAAGTTGTACACTCCTTATAATGCCATACCAGATGACTAGGTCCTAGCTTACCTCATGAGTTGTACACTTCTTATAATGCCATGCCAGATAACTAGGTCCTAGCTTACCTCACAAGTTGTACACTCCTTATAATGCCATGCCAGATAACTAGGTCCTAGCTTACCTCACAAGTTGTACACTCCTTATAATGCCATACCAAATGACTAGGTCCTAGCTTACCTCATGAGTTGTACACTTCTTATAATGCCATGCCAGATAACTAGGTCCTAGCTTACCTCACAAGTTGTACACTCCTTATAATGCCATGCCAGATAACTAGGTCCTACTAGCTTACCTCATGAGTTGTACACTTCTTATAATGCCATATACCAGATAACTAGGTCCTAGCTTACCTCATGAGTTGTTCACTTCTTATAATGCCATACCAGATAACTAGGTCCTAGCTTACCTCATGAGTTGTACACTTCTTATAATGCCATACCAGATAACTAGGTCCTAGCTTACCTCATGAAGTGCTAGTCTGTTAAAGTTATGACATGCCATCCCTCCTGTAACTATATACTGAATGGAGCTATATTAATTGACAGGACAGTACTGCAAACAATTCAGACAGTTTAATGCGGCAAAAAGTGTTAAACTGACCGTGACATCAGACTTTTCACGCTAATACGTGGTCACCTACCTACTTAGCTAACACTGCATCATAAGTTTCATAAGTTACTCATAAGTTTCCGCTACATCTTGTCTTGACAACAGTTACACTGTTGTACAGAGTGGTGCAGTGCTGAACAACATGAGGTATCTTACAAAACAAGTGTTTGCTGTACATATTGGTGAATCTGTTCCCCATCTTGTTTTTTATCATTGCTATGGAAACTGAGTACTAAGACTTAAACTGAGATTTGGCAAGTCTGTCATGAACTGCTTGAAAGTGTTATACAAATCAATGTCACATGCAAATGGCAGATGTATAACAAATATATGTAATATATATGATGATGATGTAATATTACTTCATATCTTGAGTTATAAATATAATCTGAAGTTTTAGATTTGTATATCTTGGAAGACAAGCATCATGTTTCTGATGGAATAATTTTCAATATTTTATGCTAGAATAGTTTTTTTTAGTATGTTTGACGCTATCTTTTTCCTATCCGGATGTAATAAATATGCAAAGAAAAAACCCCCAAAACAGTGGTATGCTTTGTTCTTGATATACCCCCAAAAACTATATGACACAACACAACACGACACGACACGACACTACACAACACTACACTAGACTCCACTAGACTATACTACACTACACTACACTACACTAGACTAGACTAGACTACACTAGACTATACTACACTAGACTACACTACACTAGACTACACTACACTACACTAGACTAGACTACACTAGACTATACTACACTAGACTACACTACACTACACTAGACTAGACTACACTAGACTAGACTACACTAGACTATACTACACTAGACTACACTACACTACACTACACTACACTACACTACACTACACTACACTACACTACACTACACTACACTAGACTAGACTAGACTACACTACACTACTCTATACGTATGGTAATATTAACCCATTTATATATTTATAAGAGTCCTCAAGAAAAAAATGCACCAACAGCAATTATAAGAATTGAACCTTGAACTATATAGGCAGGGGTTGGACTTGGAAGACAAGTTGTTGTTTTTTTCTTTTATTTAAAGACAATCCCGATGGCTTGCCTTATGAAAAAATGAGTTTACAGTTCAGGTTACATAAATGATTCAGTAGGTAACAAGTACGTTATCCACTGACTGTGACCACTGGGAACTTGTGCTTACTGGTAATGTTAGCCCATTTATATCTATATAATGGCCCTCAAGAAACAAATTCTCCAACTCCTGTAATGTAGGAATTGAACCAGAAACCATATAGGCAGGGATGGGGCTTGGAAGTCCAATATCTTAAATACTATGCCACATGAATCTTGTGATTTTGTATGTTACATTACAGATTTTGTGATTTTGTATGTTATGTGTGGACAGGGAGAAGAGCGCCTCCAACGACAGATCTTTCAGTCAAAGGAATGGGTACTGAGTACTTGCATACTTACATAGTTGAATGCAACATAGAATGCAAAATAAATTCAAAACATTGGGTTATTGAATTTTAAAGTCTGTTCATCTTACATATTAGGCATTTGAAAATGTCTTCATTGTGTGACTAATGATAATGTTTTTTTTATCTTGTTTGTCAAGTAAACTATTCTACTGCATGTCAGAATTTCTTCAATATTAGAATATAGTTCTTTTCAATATTAAGTGTCTCGTGTTTTTATGTATGTACATATGTGTGTGTATGTATCTATGTATGTATGTGTGCGTATATGTATGTGTGTGAATGTATGTATGTATGTGTATGTACTTTAATCTTATGAATGTTCTAAATCATTTTAAACCAATTTCACACAACTGCATACACTAGTACATGTACCTTTCCCCTAGCACCTCTAGCCTTATCCATTGGTCCATTGGCTGCCACTAGAGGGCATAGTAGCAGATTGAATGTTACATGAAATAAAACACAATATACACATTTGATCATGTCTCCCCCCCCCCCCCCCCCCGAAAAATAATTTAAACTTTTGTATGGAAAAGAATTGAAAACATACAATATATGAAATACAAGAGAAAGAAAAATGAAAGAAAAAAATACAATACAATAGACACATGTTGACTCATTATGAGGACAACATCATATGACTGTGGGTCACCTCAACACAGACTATCCCTATACTATATTATCCTAAAAATTCTAAATACCATGTGACCACACACATACCACCTGACCACGTATTGACAAACCACAGGAAAGGGACTAGGTGTGTTATAACAGTATTTATTTGATCTTTTCTATTGAATATTACCAAAGTTCCAAAATTTACAGATATCAGGATTGGCATAGAAGTATTTTTTTTTGACTACCTCTAGTCCATTCTATCAAAGTTGTTTTTGACAATATAAAACTGTTTTTATAACTAATAGTTTCTTTTACATATGCATATTAAATGAGTTGGTTGAAGTAAATGTTTAACTTTGATGGTCTGCATTGCATTCCACATTTATTACCCTTTGCAAGTGTTAGAATCTAGTATCAGCTGTGAAAGGAGTTGACCAATGTGTGAGGACACCCCATCATGGCCTGTTATGATTGTTAGAATGAAAACTATGATTACATCATCTTGTCATATTTGCATAATTCCCATGATGCCATAGTCTTATGAATATATTACAGGAAGTTTAGGTAGCTGCATAAAGATTTGGAAACCTGTGGGTTGTGACATCTGGATAAGAACCATGTTTGATTTTGATCTGATTTTGATCAGTTTTCAAAATCAGACAGAAGAATATCACGCTGAGTGTGCAATGTAAGTAAGTAACAGGAGATTTCATCTTAGCTTGCAATTGATGTATCAAGACAAATGAGGCTGATAGTTTCATATTGAGATAGACACAATAAAGATAACACACAAACATCTCTTACATTGTGTCTGTTCTGTACGTTGGTACATTTGTATGTTTCGTTATCATGAACAAAATACAGAGCAGACATTGTGTAAGGGATGTGTGTGTGTGTGTTATCTTTATTATGTCTATCTCAACATGGAACCTTAGGATTGGTCTCACTGATCCTGATACATTTATATATATACATTTTGGAATCTCCAAACTAGGAAAGGTATACTTCCTGTATGCAAGGGATAGAACATGAATAGCATATATGTCCATGAATGTATTAAGCATACATAATGTCTTCTCAGTGTGCTAGGTATGCAAAATCTAATGTACCCAAATTTTATGTACTTTTACTATGATCAACTTTCTATACGAAAAATCAAGTTATGTTATC
This sequence comes from Glandiceps talaboti, assembly GCF_964340395.1. NCBI lineage: Eukaryota > Metazoa > Hemichordata > Enteropneusta > Spengelidae > Glandiceps > Glandiceps talaboti. The sequence continues at coordinate 792,312 of NC_135558.1, read as the reverse complement.
TGATTGCTCCATTTCTCTGATGAAAAAATAAGTTCTAAAACTGGGAAATCTTTTTGATCCCAATCACTGCATATGAAATGATAGCAAATAAAATGTACTCATACTTCAACTTCACTTCTCAGTTTCTCAATTTTCATCCTGTGGAGACTAGATGTTTTACTAAAGTTGCTCTTCATAATCTGTAAAGGAATGTCTTTACCACTTAGGCATAACCTGTTGGCTAACACTCCCAGTTCATACTTCTCTGCAATAGATGTATTGTGACTCTCTTGTTCAGGGGGTTTACTCTTTCCTAGTTTGGATACAAAAGTTGCCATAGCAAAACCTGTCATGAAGGCATCAAATCCTGCTCTGTGTCCTTTCATTCTCTGTTGGGGTAGCACCCCCGATTTGAGAGTTGTATCTGGTTCAGTACTACCCACTGTAGAAGTTGCATGCATTCCTGTTTTGTGTGGATCAGGAAGATTAGCCCCATCCAAAATTCTATCCAGATTACCGTTTCCGGCCAAAGAAGGAGGATGCTTTTCCAATACATCTTCATCATCATCCTCATCATCTTCATCACTCACATCTTCAACTGCATCCTTTGTATCCATGGCAACACCTTCCTCTGGTATGGAACTCAATCTTTGTTGCTTAGTGTTGTCTCTCCCACTTCTGTTTCTCTTTCGCCTCTTTCTCTTTCTCTTCTTTACAACACTTACATCTTCACGGTCAAGAATGATGTCAGGGTCATGTGACTTTGGACAGCTAATACTCAGCTTACAATATCCATAGTTCTGACAATACAAAATTTGTGGAGTTGTTATTATCAATCCCACTTATCCTAAAGTGTTATTTATTTGGTAAATTCTCAACCAGTACAAATGTTGCTACATTTTAATGCTTCAATTCCATCCATTAAATACAGCAGTTGCAAGGGATTGCATGCTCACAAGGGATTTGTGGCAGTACATGTATAAAGAGCTGTTGTGTTGGTTACAGGTCTATGTCAGTGATAATAATTTGTCGTGTCAGTGCAGTAAGGTCGCATCTGCTATGCAATTGTATAGGCAGATACGACCTTACTACACTGACACGATGAATTGCCAAATGCTTCAAGCACAGTATGGAAAAGTGAATATAAAAACTAAAAAAATTATCATTAAATATCAAACGAAGGAAGTCATGAAACTTACTGCATATTGTTCACATATATCTATCTTCTGCTGAAGCTGACAGCCTGTAATCATAGTATTTGTTAAATCAGAAGGTAACCCACAATGTCTGAACTCAACACAGTCCATATTGGATGGATAGTGGGGGAACTCTACTGAAATGTGTCTCTCTCCTTTTGACTCACTAACTGCATTTTCACGTTGACTGTAAAGAAAAGTAACAAATCACAAAAGGAATATCAATATTGCATTACATGTATCATGTATGTCACCTGAAGCACACTGCTGATGACGATGAGTTATATAACACATTCTGAATGACACATAGGATTAGAAATGAATGAGAACATCACTGATTATCAGATTAGTGCAGATCTGAGCAAAGATTATCAGTTATTGCTGAAGTTTGAGAAATTTAATAAAACAAGTGGTTCAGTTTCCTTCTGACTTTACCAGTATTTGTCAAACTTTTAAAGTACGATTATGAATTAAAAGTATAACATGTATTTCTACGCTTACTTTGGTGTTATGACAGAATTAAGTACAGACATCCTAATGTCAAAATGACCTCTCACCTTCTTCTGAACACATATTCCAGGTAGGAAGCTGAGAATCTGGCATGGAATTCGGCGATGTACTTTGTATCGTAAATACCACCAGTAAACATCTCAGACATATCAGCCAGAAATGTAGACAATGTAGTTGGCAGCTCTGTATAGAAACTTTGATAGAGAAACACTAGATCAACCAGTCCATTGTGTAGTACCAGTGGTTTGTTATATTGGATCATTGCTGAGAAAAGATCTCGGATATCTTGTTTTTCTTCTTTCTGTATTATAACGCAGACAAAAAAGAAAATTCGGTGAACGTTAGTTCAGATTTATAGTTGTGTTGTTGAAATCTACAATTTATGAAATAATATGAAAATAGAGTTGAATGAACTATGGCGTTTGGGCACTGATTGAGTGTAATGTTGTAATTAAAACTCATCGTATTAATTTCTTGTAAAAATGGCAGTTTTTAGGAACAAGTATGGCCATCAGTAAAAGTTCATTTGTACATTCATTCTGTATTTTCTGTTTGCTAATTTTTATCAATTATTACCTAAATCAGTTGGAGTTATACAGAGGTTGTGTGTGTAACCATGGTTATATGTCTATTTGTTTGTTTGGATATGGAGTATGATGTAGAATGGTTAGAGCAGCCAGCTTGCAATCTGCAGGTTGTAGGTTCGAGTCTTCATTGCTGTCGTTTATTTCTGAATGGCTAAAGTCCTTTGGCAAGAGTCGAACTACAATTGTGCAGTCAACCCAGCTGTATAATTGGGGACCTGGTAGGATGGAGATTGCAATGTGAATGCTATAGTTATGTAGCATGAGAGTCTTTTTGGTGATTACTTTGACTATGGAAAGAGTACACATACATGTATGTGCTATGAAACAATTATTGCATGGCTTTATTTGGGCACTAGTAGATCTCATATTACACCCCATGCTGTTATGAAACAATTATTGCCTGGCTTTATTTGGGCATTAGTAGATGTCATATTACACCCCATGCTATTATGAAACAATTATTGCCTGGCTTTATTTGGGCACTAGTAGATGTCATATTACACCCCATGCTATTATGAAACAATTATTGCCTGGCTTTATTTGGGCACTAGTAGATGTCATATTACACCCCATGCTATTATGAAACAATTATTGCCTGGCTTTATTTGGGCACTAGTAGATGTCATATTACACCCCATGCTGTTATAAAACAATTATTGCCTGGCTTTATTTGGGCACTAGTAGATGTCATATTACACCCCATGCTATTATGAAACAATTATTGCCTGGCTTTATTTGGGCACTAGTAGATGTCATATTACACCCCATGCTGTTATGAAACAATTATTGCCTGACTTTATTTGGGCACTAGTAGATCTCATATTACACCCCATGCTGTTATGAAACAATTATTACCTGACTTTATTTGGGCACTAGTAGATCTCATATTACACCCCATGCTGTTATGAAACAATTATTGCCTGGCTTTATTTGGGCACTAGTAGATGTCATATTACACCCCATGCTGTTATGAAACAATTAATGCCTGGCTTTATTTGGGCACTAGTAGATGTCATATTACACCCCATGCTATTATGAAACAATTATTGCCTGGCTTTATTTGGGCACTAGTAGATGTCATATTACACCCCATGCTGTTATGAAACAATTATTGCCTGACTTTATTTGGGCACTAGTAGATCTCATATTACACCCCATGCTGTTATGAAACAATTATTACCTGACTTTATTTGGGCACTAGTAGATCTCATATTACACCCCATGCTGTTATGAAACAATTATTGCCTGGCTTTATTTGGGCACTAGTAGATGTCATATTACACCCCATGCTGTTATGAAACAATTATTGCCTGGCTTTATTTGGGCACTAGTAGATGTCATATTACACCCCATGCTGTTATGTAACAACTACTCCCCTCTGCTATCTGCCTCAGGGAAAACAGTTGTTGCATAACTTTACAGTCCTCAACATAATGGTCATCTACTAATGCCCTCATAGCCAGGCAATACGTGTATAATATTACCTTATCTGATCCTCTATAAAATGGCACACCTTTGGAATACTGTTTATTGAAATCAAAGCCATGTTCCACCAGGAATTGTACAGCACCAGGTTCCACCATGTAGTCTTCCTGACACAGCATGATAATATTAAAAGTTTGTACAAAAAATGGCAGTGATTGTGTCTCTGTCACCGTTACAGAATATGGAATCTTAAAACATGATAGTCCTATGGATACCATGGCTCTAGTCTTAGCAATGTCATAAATAGCCTTGTAGCGGTCTTCTACTGATCTGAAATCAAAAGTAGTATTTCAACATTACATGTTTGTTACATTAATGACATATTCTGTGTTGTCCCATAGACCCTCCATGGTCTATGGTTGTAGGAGTAGTACAAGTACAAAAATACACATGTACTCTATGTCACTGGCAATACACTATAACTTTTACTCCAAAGAAAAAAAAGAAACTTACTGTGCCATTAGTGCTCTTCGTGGTCCAAGACCACTTAATTCCTGTAAAAAATACAAAATAACAAATTACTGTAATAAGACAGTGTCTTCCAACATAAATATGGTATTACTGCATTAGGCAGCGATCATATTTGGTGATAAGTACATATAGGATAACTTTGTCCCTATTTCACCTCATCACACATCAACTCCTTCCACATCAAATTTTACCCAATTTCAACTGGTAAAAAGCATAGACAGTGGAGGGGAGAAGGACAGGAAAGCCGGCAAAACTTCAAAGAGTAATCTTTGTTTATCTTTGCGAGCTTGTCTGGAATATAACAGTTGGCGCTGCCTAATCTCGCGCGTGTGTAAATACGGGAAATGACGTCATCTGACGCTACCAGCATAACCAGCCTGACGCGATAACTCACAACGTGTGGTTCGAGGTGCAAAAGAAATCGTGTTGTCTCAATCTTTTCGAAGATATTTCGTCCTAATTTGGAGTTTGTCCCTTCTGTCATTAGGTTCTAACGGTAAGTTTCTTTTGCCATTCTCAGTCAATTTTCTATACCTACACTTTCAGTCAAGACAATGAAATGCTTCGATGTCTAATTGTTGTCTGTAAATTGTATCATTGTGTCACTTCAAGTTATGGATTTTGTCCCCGTATTACTATTTTCTGGTCATGTTTTTATGGAAACCACATGCATGAAGTCGTTCTTGTGTTACTAAACAAGTGCACCGTGCAATTTGCCGTTGTCGAGTGTATACTGACGTCTTATAAAAATAAATCAAAAAATGCCCGACCACAGGTTATGACTTATGTTCTCATGTTCATATGTTGTTTACTGCTAAAACTTTACCGTTGTTGTCTTTGTATTAGTTTGTAAAGTTTTTGAACTAAAATTTCTCCGTCGGTTTTTTTGTGTGTGTAAAGACATGCACGAAGTCTTTCTACCAGAGGCAAAACGTGTACTTTGACATTTTCTGTGGACAAGGGGTATCATGTCATACAATTACTCGACATTCGAATGCCACGATTGTCCCTGTACAGCTCGTAACTGACGTACCGATTTGCTAAATTAGTCTAATTTTGTCCCCCTTTTACAATTTTGTCGTTAAATATCCTTCATAAAAACATGGACCATGTCGTTCTGATTGAGGTATATCATGTCACCACGTAACCAGTACTCAATGAACTTGTCATGGCGTCGTGTAATAAAAGCTACAAAAATCCAAGGTTTAGGGTACACGGGGCCCTTTTTATGGCTGATGACATATGGTTTCTCTCATATTCCTTCTCGTAACCCCTTTCTGAGAGTGTACGGTTAATATTGTCGCTCGACAACTGAGGAGATGTCGGTTTCCGGAGTCTCCGTACGTAGCTTTCTCTATCACTTCCGGGAAGCAAAACAGCTGTATGCGTTCACGTAGTTGAGTATAGCCGGCCATGTATCAGCATTAAAAAATTGCAAAATATATTACGAGTATAATCATAATGGTATAATCATAACCATCGATACCACAACTCTAAGGTGTGCATGTAGCATTTGTAATCACCCCGTCATGCAATGGCGTCAAACAACAACAACAACAACAACAACAACAGTAATAATAATAATAACAATAATAATAATATAATAATAATAATAATAATAATTCATGTCCTTGAGTATCAATAATACAATAACAGTATCATTGCCTCCAGATAACAATTTGTGTTGTTTTGGTTGGTGTGCAAATTGAGTGATATTACTAGTCCGGTCAAAATTATCAGTACTAATAGTAATATATCAACATAATTTTCTTTCTCAAGGTCTGTTCATAACTTGGGTTCATACTGTCACATTTACTATCTGTCTATGTAAAAAGTAAACAAATCTTCTACAAGATTAAATCCTACTATAATTTTTACTCTTGAATTTGTTAGTGTTTCAGTTTATTTTTGTGCAAAAAAAATTACAAGAAGCAGCTGTGAACTAACACTTCATGGAATATGTATCAGTAAACTGGTTGGAGACATGCCCTGGGCCCAGGCTCAACTTACTTTACAGCACACAAACGGTACAGTATGGAATGACATTCAGTTTGCGTTTGTGTGGTTTAACATGTCATGAATATTGTTTTAAATTAGTTATTTCCATGTCACGTTCAAATTGTGTAAAAGGGTATACTACTATATACATATGATGACGAGCAATATGCCTATCCAATTTGGTTCCACGCAAATCACTTTTATACTTGAGTGTTGGTACATGAACGGTGTGAAGGAGCTGCGAAAGTCTTACCGTGTCGACGGCCACAAAAGATGAGGACTTGATTGCCAACATCATGGTTGGCCACATGTCTTGGAAGTTATCTCGATGTACATCGACGACCGGGACAACACTAAACCACGCCATGACAACGTCTTGCTTAGTTCGAACAGTACGAAAATAATTTTAGAAATGGAAAAAAACAACATGGACACACTTTACATCGAGAAAACAACTTTGTCCATGTGAGTTGCCATTTTGAATGATGTCATTGTGCGCAATGACCTAGGTCATCTACTACGAGCATTTTCGTTCGCGGGAAAGTTGGAAAGTTCGATCAGCTGACGATTTGTTATGAAACTTTACACACCCATATATATCTGAGAGGCTGCAGCTGGTCAGGGTATATGCCAGTACTGGTCTGTAACAACGCTACCATCACGAATACGTTTCTTGTCAACCACCATTATCACTATGGTGCGTCGAAGCGATCGAACAAAACGCATAAAACTTGATCAAGGTATTTGAAAAACCAATTAGTGCTAAAATAGCCACCGATCCTCTCTAAATACAAATGTAGTATGCTCAGAACCACAGACAGAATCTCTATATACTGTATACAAATGATTATTTATTGCTGTAGAGTATAACTCATGACTATTCTTGCTGAGAATGTTGTATTATGGCGATTAATCCAAGCTGCAGATATTGTTTGGCCGTTGGAGTTCATGGTGATGATATGTGTTAATAAGTAAATATGTCAACGACCTGTGAGGTATAGCATGTCACCATTTTCATCATCATCATACACCATCTTCATTGCTGTCATTATCTTCATCATTACTGTCATCACCACCACCACCACCACCACCACCACCATCATCATCATCATCATCATCATCATCATCATCATAATGTTACCATGTACCACTTCCACCACCATCACCACCACCATCATCATCATCATCATCACCATCATCATCACTATCATCATCATCATCATCATCATCATCATCATCATCATCATCATCATCATCATCATCATCATCATCATCATCATCATCATGATGATAATGTTACCATGTACCACTGCTACCACCACCATCACCACCACCACCACCATCACCACAGTTTCGTCTCTTTTTCTTTGTCTCTACCCTATCCATCCTCATCACAACAATCTATCTTCATATTTTGCAGACACTACCGTAACCAACATCAAATCTGAAGACAATACATATCATAAATTTATCAATGACTGTGAAATAGAATGCTTTCAACAGAGTATTTTACAATGGTATGATGCCAATAAAAGAGAATTGCCATGGAGAAAACTTGTAAGATTATTTTTCAACTTTCATATTTGCTGATCTCTTATATACTCAAGGGTATGGCCAGTATTAAACACGTCAACAGCCATAACAGACAAATTTCCCTGTGAGGGATAATATAAAGTAATATAATATTAATAATAATGATAATAATAACAGTGATTAGTCATTTTTGGATCAAGCTTACAAATATTTTTCATTCAAAAAATCAATGTTAAGAGTATACCATAACAGTTAAGATAAGAATCCAGGAGACTTTGGGGTGAAATGGAAGAAGACAATTACAAATGTTATACTTCGTGATACTTTTTTGTATGTATTTTTCTTAATCTTACTGACTCTGATTCAATTCTTTGCTCCATCCTAAGGATATAAAAAATATTCCCTTTAAGATATAGATTCTCTTGATTATTTATTTGCATTATTATTTTACAAAATTAATTTTGACCTCTGAAGTGATTGTGGTACTTTAACGGGAAGGTGTCTTTTGTTTCCTCTTCTTTTTCACAATAGAGTATCTTTATATTGAAGGCGTACTTTTATTGGATATGGAATTGGAAGTCCCAGAACCTGTTTTCAGTATTTCTTTGGATAACTTTAACTGAGGACAAATAATTGCCAGTAAATTCTAAGAATTTGTTTAATAACTCAGTTTTTGACTTTTGTTTCCAAGGCTCTGTTAGAAGACCCTAACAAGAGAGCCTATGCAGTCTGGGTGTCAGAAATAATGTTACAACAGACTCAGGTTGCTACGGTTATTGACTACTATAACAAATGGATGAAGGTAAGTATTTAATGCTGTTGACCAATGTGAGAACTCAGCTACATATGCATGTTCATAGCTATAGACACACACACACACACACACACACACACACACACACACACACACACACACACACACACACAATCCAGTTCACAAGGTGTCATTCACTTATTGTTCTGTGAAGCTAACATTCTGTATTGTATTTTCTTCTCATAGAAATGGCCTACATTGCAGGATCTGGCTGGGGCAAGTCTAGAAGTAAGTCTATGAACAACTGAAAATATCAATTTAATAGTGTATAATTACACTGAAATTTCTAAACGGTATTCATTTATTATTTCAGAGAGAATTTAAAATTTACAAGAAATTTAAATGTTGTCCACTGTTCAAAAATCAAGCAATAATCTATTTGTGTGACAAATGAGTTTTGCAGCTCAAGTTTGTAATGAGTGTGACCTATTCCATATTTGGAGATAGTGTACAATATTCCATATTTGGAGATAGCGTACAATATTCCATATTTAGACATATATTTAGACATAGAGTTCCATATTCCATATTTGGACATAATAGGAGTCTCTGACTCATATTCCATATTTGGAAATAACGTGCTGTGGCATATATATTTTTTTCCAATAGCATTACACAGGTACATTAGTAAAAACAACATTCACAAGGAAATCGTACAGTTGCAATGTTGATTTTTCTATTATTCTAATGTATGCTTCCTCTGTCTGATTATTTGATGTTTTTTAAGGAGGTGAATGAGATGTGGTCTGGTTTAGGCTACTACAGTAGAGGAAGAAGACTTCATGAAGGTGCACAGAAAGTAGTGAATCAAATGAAAGGTGAAATGCCTACATCAGCTGACACACTTCTCAAAGAGTTACCAGGTGTTGGCAAGTACACAGCTGGAGCTATTGCATCTATTGCTCACAATGAGGTGAGTGGAGATGTCAAAGTGAATGACTTAGTTCTTTCCAAACCCTGTATCATGAAGGATGGTCCATACTGTTAACCCAGTTATTGCCCATGATGAGATGAGATGACTTTAGGATGTTAGAATTGGTGACTGATATTATCTGAGTCCCCCCCCCCCCCCCCCACACACACCTCTTCGGACTAAAGAAGAGTGAGGTATAAATGAAAACAAAAGCCACAGTCTTGAGTGAGAGTGATACAGAAAATTAGGGTTGACATATAAAAACAAAAGTAGATGACATGTACTTGTATGAGGGCAGCAGATCACAAGGTAAGAAATGTTCAGCTTCAGAGACTGAGTGACTGCAACAAATACATTACGTCATCGTAAAATACCAATAAAAATAAAAATAATATAAGTAAAAAATATATTTGGTTCCATATACCTATAAATATTATGATCTGTTCTATTGCTATTAGGTTACAGGTGTGGTAGATGGTAATGTCGTCAGAGTATTGTCTCGAACTAGAGCCATAGGAGCTGATAGCACTAGTCAGCATGTTGTAGATTCAATATGGTAAGTTGGCCGTTACTTTGTTCTTCGTTCATTTATTCATTCATTTTGTTTTTGTAACATAAGTTAGATATATTTCCACATGAATTTAGGAAAACAATTTCCTGGTAAATTTATACCAAATGATAGCATTCAGCAAGCAAATTTATCATACATGTAATTTTGGGTAGAAATAATATGTTTATCAACAATTAAAAATGTCTTTTCTTTGTAAATTTTACATCTGAGTATTTTTTAAAATTTTGAACAGGTCCATGGCTAATACATTGGTAGACCGTACAAGGCCAGGTGATTTTAACCAAGCCATGATGGAGTTAGGAGCTACGGTATGCACTCCAAAAACACCACAATGCAGTCAGTGTCCTATTGCCAGCTTCTGCAGAGCTTTTGCTCAGGTATGTATTCACAAGATTTGGCAAGACTATAGAATGTCTTCATGTGTCCTCATACTTCATATGATCAGAATTCTCCTACAGTATTTTCCGTTGATTTCATTAAGAAATTCAATATTCACTGTTGACTTTTTCCATTTACATGTACATTGTGTTACTGCTAAATATTTCTTTAACAATACTGCTTTCAGGTGGAAAATCAGAAAGAAAAGTCCAAGCAGAGACTCATTAAAAATGGAAAAGAGGAAGAAATTGACACCAAAGGTGGAATTGACAAGAAAAATGTGAAAATGATCATACCTGATATAGAATGTGGTAGGGCAGTGTTTCTTTGACTTCTAGTAGGGCAGCGTATAAAGTTACAAGATCAACTTGATGATTCTCTGAAATTGTAAGTAGTTGTTCATGCAGGTGATATAAAATCATGAAATGACTTTCCAAAACACATAGTTTATAAAAAATGCCATTATTTCCAGGATTGTTACCCTTCAACAAAAGATTTTGTTTATTATTTTTAACATATCGTGACTCATTTCTGTCAATTATCTGGTAACCATAAATTTATTATCAATGTAAGATTCCCCATGAATTTAGTAAATATACAATTACTGGTTTGGTTTAATTTCACAAATTTAATATTTTTATGTTCAAATTTGTAGCTAATGAGGCTTGTCGCCTGTGCCTCCCTAGTACGGAACCCTGGGATAGCTCTCTTGGAGTCATGAACTACCCCAGGAAACCAAAGAAGAAACCACCACGTGAGGAAAAGGTAGATTTACTATGATGATTTGTAGTAGTTCCAAACTCAGAGTGTATGATATTTTAGCTAAATAAATGAAACAACAACACTCGTAGACTGTAAGATAGGTCGTGTCACTCTGCTCTCACCATATTGACCAGTGTATAAACTACCCCACCCTCACCATATTGACCAATGTATGAAGTACCCCACCCTCACCATATTGACCAATGTATGAAGTACCCCACCCTCACCATATTGACCAGTGTATTAAGTACCCCACCCTCACCATATTGACCATTGTATGAACTACCCCACCCTCACCATATTGACCAATGTATGAAGTACCCCACCCTCACCATATTGACCAATGTATGAAGTACCCCACCCTCACCATATTGACCAATGTATGAAGTACCCCACCCTCACCATATTGACCAATGTATGAAGTACCCCACCCTCACCATATTGACCAGTGTATTAAGTACCCCACCCTCACCATATTGACCAATGTATGAAGTACCCCACCCTCACCATATTGACCAGTGTATTAAGTACCCCACCCTCACCATATTGACCAGTGTATTAAGTACCCCACCCTCACCATATTGACCAGTGTATGAAGTACCCCACCCTCACCATATTGACCAGTGTATTAAGTACCCCACCCTCACCATATTGACCAGTGTATTAAGTACCCCACCCTCACCATATTGACCAGTGTATGAAGTACCCCTTCCTCACCATATTGACCAGTGTATGAAGTACCCCACCCTCACCATATTGACCAGTGTATGAAGTACCCCACCCTCACCATATTGACCAGTGTATGAAGTACCCCACCCTCACCATATTGACCAGTGTATGAAGTACCCCACCCTCACCATATTGACCAGGTTGTAAAGGGTAACTGGTATAAGTAGTTTCCTAATCACAGGTTTTGGAAAGAAAGGAACAGAATCATGGTAGCCTTTAATAAATAAGCACCAAACCTGGTTTTCATCAATTTGCAATTTGCGAATTTAAACAGTGTCAGATTTAGGAATACCAGTAAGTACTGGTTGGGAAGGGTTATGTGCAAATTACTAAACTGCCCATTGACATGAATTCACCATTGCACGGCATATTATAATAAGGTTTACCATTGAATTGAATTGAATTGTAGTATTTTCAGTTAAATGTATAAAAAATCAAATTAATGTTTTGATTTTGTTTCAGACCATGGTGTCAGTTATTATCAGAAATACTAAGAAGGGACAAAAAGAATATTTTTTAGTTCAAAGACCAGAGAAAGGTAAAAACCATATCTAATTATCTGTAAGTCAAACTGAACTTTACAATTTGTTCATGTGATGATGATGTATACTGTCGACAGTCGTTCATGCCTTTTTTGCTACGTTTCATCTAAAACAAAGTTGTTGTCTCACTCCATAGCACTGAATACTACCGCATACTGATAGGAACGAGTGCTGGAGGCATTTGCCTCCAGCACTTGCTGTTGCTATCAGTATGCGGTTATAGTATTGCTCCGGATCAGAGCGAGGCGCTGACTTTAGTTTTAGATAAAACGTAGCAAAAACGGCATGAACGACTGTCAACGGTCTATATTGGCAGTATCAAATATAGTCAATGTACCAAAGTACACCAAAACAACCGTTCTTGATTTCATCTAGAGTTCATAAAATATTACGTTTCAGTTCAGGGCTGATTATCCACAAAGGATAAGAGACTCTGAAATAAATCCACATTAACACTATGAAAATACTGTATTAAGTATTTCATGTGTATTGTTTTTTTCACCAGGTTTATTAGCCAACATGTGGGAATTTCCCAGCATGCTTTTGGAAAAAGGTGACACAGAGAAGGAAAGGCAGGTAACCATGGATACACATCTCAGGGAGAAATTTCCATCCATAAACCTAGATTCCTGTAAGAAAAGATCCTATGTAGGAGAGGTAATAACCATCATATAAATATTAGTCAATTTGTATGGAATTGAAAAGAGATAATGGGGAGAAGGTTAGAGAAGGGAAAAATATAGACTTCTATAGTTCTCCCTTCTCTAACCTTCTCCCCATTAACATACAAGTATTTGATAATGATTTTTGGGGGTGTGGCTTACTGAATTAGTTCTGACAGTTCTCAAGACATTAAGCTAATTGGTTTTGAGGATAGGAGGTAAGGTGACTCTACTAAAGATAACAGTGTAGTAGGCTATGGTGAACAAAGTGAAACTGAAAAACTTAATTTTCCACATTTCAGGTAGTACATATCTTTTCCCACATTCACCAAACCTACCTGGTGGAGACATTTACTGTCGACTCTCAAGAATCCCCAATTGGTTGTTGTCATGACAACCACCCTTCTTGTAAATGGGTCACAGAAGAGGAGTTAGGGAACTCTGCTATTTCTACATCTGTGAAAAAGATATTTAAATCATATGAATCATCAACTGGAAAGAAAACAAAGGTAGGAACAAATATTCCCTTTGAGATGCAGAAATTGCATTACATGTAATTATTAAGTAGGAGATTACATTTTTCACATAACATGTGAACTGGACAGTGCTTAAAATGAGAGTGAGCACATATCATATAAGAGATGTTCTCAAAACTCTCCTTGTGAAATGAATATATTTACACACTTTTTTATACTTTTTAGAAAAAAAAATTGACTGACCGACCCATCAATTAGAAACATAGAATGAAGTATGATTGCCCTAACTTTTTGTTAAAATTGTCAGCATTTTTATTATTCATTGTGATATAATTTTATATTGATATGAAGTCATCCAGTGATGAAAATATATATACTGTCTACAATGATACCATAGATTTGATATTTGTGTAGACATTGTAAGTTTTAAACCCAAAATTGAAACTTGAAATCAAATCATGAATATTTTCAGCAGTTTCTGTCATCATTGGCAAAAGTCAACTATTGACAAAAGATAAAGCAGAAACTTAGATCTTTTCCACAAATTTCTAAGAAATGTAATGTATACCCATATCCATGTATTAGACTATAAGATACATCATGTCGCTCCATCCTCAGTGGCCACCTCTCTTATAGACTAATGCATGTATATACTCACACTATAAATTTATTTTACAATATAAGAGCCATCACTTTTGGAATACTCTTTATTTCGGACACATTTTTTGTTCAATAACCTTGAACTTGGCCATTGTTATAAGCTAATCAGAAAAGGTTTTAGATAATCCAAAGATGTGTTTTCAGTTCATGTTTTTCCTATCTTGAATATGTTATGTTTATTCTCTTTTCAGAGCTCAGCAAAGAGAAAAAACGGTGGAGTTGACAGTGGGGCTAAAGAAAGCAAGAAACAGCTGGGACTAGAAGCATTCTTTAAACCCCAATCAAAGAAAAAGACATAAAGATCTGAGATCGAGAATGATGATGAACAAACTCAGTGTTTAGATTAAATAGCAATATGTAAAGGATGTAATATTGATACACATACACTGCCAATTTGAGTTTATTCAGGGAATATTGTTGCATTAGGCTGAATTTTATGTTTGTCCTAAAAATGCAAATTATAACTCATTATGTAAAAAGCACTGCAGTATATTGTGCATCATAGACAATATACTGGTATACTTTAGAAGGTTGAGATATGCAAATTAGGGTATTATTATGCAAACATTTCCATGTACTATCATTATCATTAAACTCACTGATATGATAAAGCAAGTGTCGCACTGTAAATTACCTTGCATTTATACTAAGAAGTTATAGTGACTATTGCAAGCAGTACAATTTGTCACACTATCATGCTTAAACTGTCGCATACACTGATGTACTGAGATGTTTGAGAACAATGCTAGGTTTATATAATGAGAGTTCACCAGGCACAAGACTGTTATAACTTGCATAGTCTAGTTCCAAACTGGTACAGTATTACGTATTAAAAACTTCATTACTTTACCAGGCCAAGTAATGAAGTTTTTAATACATAATACTTTACCAGTTTAGAACTAGAGTATAACTTGTAAGGCTTGATTCTCATGTCGTCAGGGATGCCTGAATTATTCCTCAGTAGCCTGCTGTGTGATTTATCTCTGATTGTTTATCACACACAACTGTATTTGCATCTGTACACCTGTATTTGTTTGTATCCAGTGTACTATTAAAGAAGTGGAAACAATTTCTCCAAGTTTGCAAGGGTAATTATGGAGGATTCCTTCCAAGCTTTGAGTAATTATACTGAGAGATGTGAAAATGTTAACACTAAAACACAGTACAGCAATGAACATCATCTACTTCCCTTTGATCCCAATCTGGATCCAGTCGTCAGTTGTACGTTGGTCCGCTTTTGTAACCAGCTCGCTACCGTACGGGCGGTTGAATTGCGCGTATTATAAACTAGCGCCTGGATGGTTCAGGCCATGGATCTATTATTGAGATAATATGTCCATTTTCAGGCTAACTTTTCATGTGTTTAATCAGCTAAGATATTTCTGACATTGTGTTTTAGATATAGAATTCTTTGACATTGGATATTATTCCTCGATATTTTTCCGGTGTTTAACCAAGGAAATACACACGACAAATGTGATATGTTATTATGTGTGACCATGGATGTATCCATAACACATCCATGGTATTACCATGGAAGGCTATGACGAAGATGCATACAACCACTAAGTCAGGCATGATGGAGAACAATCGAAGTCTCTACCCGGATGTATAGCATCGTTTTGTTGCTGTGCTACCACATTCACACAAATCATCTGAATTTTGAATAGAAAGCCATCTAGGTTCAAGCAATCTGTAACATTTTGCGATACACAGTTTGCATGTATTCCCTTTTCATCTCATCTGACCCAATTGCACTGGATAGGTCACGTATGTGTGTCACAGCTTCCTATCAGTCACCCAGTTTATACGTAAGGTCATACAATATTCGAAGATAGGTTTCGAAAATAAAATGCCTATATGAAAGGTTCATAAGAATGACACGTATAAATCGTGAAAGGCGTGCAAAGAGTTAGACAATGCACTATTTCGTTGTGAACTTATAAGTCGATCTCGTAGTCGTACATTGTTATCAAACAATGCAAATTATACAATGATGCCTTGTCTAAGGCCACGTGTAACACCCCCCGTGCCCCTCTCACCATGCAAGCCATGTGTGACACTTGTTCGTGAAAACGATACATTTTCACAAGTGATTCTTATGCTGTTGATAATTTCATGTGTTGCTTTCCAGAAATGTCTTGCTTTCCGTCAAGTAAAATCATTTACAAAGTGTAAATATATAAAATTATTTAATATTTAATTCGATCCCTCTTTTGTCAAATTTTAGTTGATAAAATCACCGTGTAGATGTTTATTTTGATACGTTGCATGCTCTGGTCACAATTGAATGATTTAATTCTAAATTGTATAAAGTCGTATATTATATTTTGTATAAAAGAGGTTTAGAAAACAAGTCCTTCCAGGCTCCTAGTAATAGTATTCACACGTGTTTGAAGGAAACGTGACTCTCAATGCGTTAACCCAGTTATTCACGAAGGTTATCACTTCTTTGGTGACGTCATTGTCTTTATCTCTTGTGTAGGTGGAAATACGGCAAATACGACTCTCGCATCATATATATACATACGACATCTGTGGCCCTCACCAGATCCAATCAACCTCCTTTTTGAAATGTACATAAAAATGTTATCCTGTTTTATATCTGGTGAATAAACAATTCAATTCAATTCAATTCAATTCAACATCACAACATATAGTCCCAACATCAAAGCATCTGATAAACTAAAAAATGCATTAACAAAACATTGGGAACGGCTAGATAATAATGTAACCTTGAACCGACCAAACCAGGAACAAAATTCTTAGAGACAAACCTGTCACAACTAAACTAACGTCCCCTGCCTCTAAAAGCAAGGCTGAAAAAAAGCCTTACTGATCATATTATGGTCGAAATACTAGTATCTCTGTTGGATGAACAAAACTTATTAAAATTTAAGCTAAACAAATGCGGGAACATTGTCTCGTTAGACAGAACTGCGATACTTTTTCCTGTGTTTAACCAAGGAAATACACACGACAAATGTGATATGTTACTTTGACGAAGATGCATACAACCACTAAGTCATGCATGATGGAGAACAATCGAAGTCTCTCGACCCGGATGTATAGCATCGTTTTGTTGCTGTGCCACCACATTCACACAAATCATCTGAATTTTGAATAGAATGCCATCTAGGTTCAAGCAAATCTGTAACATTTTGCGATACACAGTTTGCATGTATTCCCTTTTCATCTCATCTGACCCAATTGCACTGGATAGGTCACGTATGTGTGTCACAGCTTCCTATCAGTCATCCAGTTTATACGTAAGGTCATACAATATTCGTAGATAGGTTTCGAAAATAAAGTGCCTATATGAAAGATCCATAAGAATGACACGTATAAATCGTGAAAGGCATGCAAAGAGTTAGACAATGCACTATTTCGTCGTGAAATTATAAGTCGATCTCGTAGTCGGACATTGTTATCAGACACTGCATATTATACAATGATGTCTTGTCTGAGGCCACATGTAACCCCCCCCCCTCCCCCCCCCCCTTGTAAGCCATGTGTGACACTTGTCCGTGAAAACAACGATACATTTTCATAAGTGACACTTATCCCCCCCCCCTCCAGTATGCCTTTGATATTTTCATATGTGTTGCTTTCCAGAAATGTCTTGCTTTCCGTCACATAAAAATCATTTACAATGTGTAAATATATAAAAATGTTTAATATTTAATTCGATTCCTCTTTTGTCAAATTTTAGTTTATAAAATCACCGTGTAGATGTTTATTTTGATACTTTGCATGACGGTTGAATTGCGCGTATATTTTAAACTCGCGCCTGGATCGTTCAGGCTAACTTTCCCCTTGTCTATCTAATCAGCTAAAATATTTCTGACTTTGAGTTTTAGCTGTAGATTTCTTTGACAATTGGATATTATTCCTCGATATTTTTCCTGTGTTTAACCAACGAAATGCACATGACAAATGTGATATGTGTTACTATGACGAAGATGCATACAACCGCTAAGTCATGCATGATGGAGAACAATCGAAGTCTCTCTACCCGGATGTATAGCATCGTTTTGTTGCTGTGCTACCACATTCACACAAATCATCTGAATTTTGAATAGAATGCCATCTAGGTTCAAGCAAATCTGTAACACTATGATTTTGCGATACATAGTTTGCATGTATTCCCTTTTCATTTCATCTGACCCAATTGCACTGGATAGGTCACGTATGTGTGTCACAGCTTCCTATCAGTCACTCAGTTTATACGTAAGGTCATACAATATTCGTAGATAGGTTTCGAAAATAAAGTGCCTATATGAAAGCTTCATGAGAATGACACGTATAAATCGTGAAAGGCATGCAAAGAGTTACACAATGTACTATTTCGTTGTGAACTTATAAGTCGATCTCGTAGTCGGACATTGTTATCAGACAGTGCAAATTATACAATGATGTCTTGTCTGAGGCCACATGTAATACCCCCCCCCCCGTGTAAGCCATGTGTGACATTTGTCCGTGAAAACAACGATACATTTTCACAAGTGACACTTATCCCCCCCCTCCAGTATGCCTTTGATAATTTCATATGTGTTGCTTTCCAGAAATGTCTTGCTTTCCGTCACATAAAATCATTTACAAAGTTTAAATATATAAAATTGTTTAATATTTAATTTAATCCCTCTTTTGTCAAATTTTAGTTCCTAAAATCACCGTGTAGATGTTTATTTTGATACTTTGCATGCTCTGCAAGTTGAATGATTTAGGACGGTTGAATTGCGCGTATTATATACTCGCACCTGGATCGTTCAGGCTAACTTTCCCCATGTCTATCTAAGCAGCTAAAATATTTCTGACTTTGAGTTTTAGCTGTAGAATTCTTTGACAGTTGGATATTATTCCTCGATATTTTTCCTGTGTTTAACCAAGGAAATACACACGACCAATGTGATATGTTACTATGACGAAGATGCATACAACCACGAAGTCATGCATGATGGAGAACAATCGAAGTCTCTCTACCCGGATGTAGAGCATCGTTGTGTTCCTGTGCTACCACATTCACACAAATCATCTGAATTTTGAATAGAATGCCATCTTGGTTCAAGCAAATCTGTAACATTTTGCGATACACAGTTTGCATGTATTCCCTTTTCATCTCATCTGACCCAATTGCACTGGATAGGTCACGTATGTGTGTCACAGCTTCCTATCAGTCACCCAGTTTATACGTAAGGTCATACAATATTCGTAGATAGGTTTCGAAAATAAAGTGCCTATATGAAAGCTTCATGAGAATGACACGTATAAATCGTGAAAGGCATGCAAAGAGTTACACAATGAACTATTTCGTCGTGAACTTATAAGTCGATCTCGTAGTCGGACATTGTTATCACACAATGCAAATTATACAATGATGTCTTGTCTGAGGCCACGTGTAATACCCCTCCCCCCCCCATGTAAGCCATGCGTGACACTTGTCCGTGAAAAACACGATACATTTTTCACAAGTGACACTTATCCCCTTCCCCCAGTATGCCTTTGATGATTTCATATGTGTTGCTTTCCAGAAATGTCTTGCTTTCCGTCACATAAAAATCATTTACAATGTGTAAATATATAAAAATGTTTAATATTTAATTCGATTCCTCTTTTGTCAAATTTTAGTTTATAAAATCACCGTGTAGATGTTTATTTTGATACTTTGCATGACGGTTGAATTGCGCGTATTTTAAACTCGCGCCTGGATCGTTCAGGCTAACTTTCCCCTTGTCTATCTAATCAGCTAAAATATTTCTGACTTTGAGTTTTAGCTGTAGATTTCTTTGACAATTGGCTATTATTCCTCGATATTTTTCCTGTGTTTAACCACCGAAATGCACATGACAAATGTGATATGTGTTACTATGACGAAGATGCATACAACCGCTAAGTCATGCATGATGGAGAACAATCGAAGTCTCTCTACCCGGATGTATAGCATCGTTTTGTTGCTGTGCTACCACATTCACACAAATCATCTGATTTTGAATAGAATGCCATCTAGGTTCAAGCAAATCTGTAACATTTTGCGATACATAGTTTGCATGTATTCCCTTTCATTTCATCTGACCCAATTGCACTGGATAGGTCACGTATGTGTGTCACAGCTTCCTATCAGTCACTCAGTTTATACGTAAGGTCATACAATATTCGTAGATAGGTTTCGAAAATAAAGTGCCTATATGAAAGCTTCATGAGAATGACACGTATAAATCGTGAAAGGCATGCAAAGAGTTACACAATGTACTATTTCGTTGTGAACTTATAAGTCGATCTCGTAGTCGGACATTGTTATCAGACAGTGCAAATTATACAATGATGTCTTGTCTGAGGCCACATGTAATACCCCCCCCCCCCCGTGTAAGCCATGTGTGACATTTGTCCGTGAAAACAACGATACATTTTCACAAGTGACACTTATCCCCCCCCCCCTCCAGTATGCCTTTGATAATTTCATATGTGTTGCTTTCCAGAAATGTCTTGCTTTCCGTCACATAAAATCATTTACAAAGTTTAAATATATAAAATTGTTTAATATTTAATTTAATCCCTCTTTTGTCAAATTTTAGTTCCTAAAATCACCGTGTAGATGTTTATTTTGATACTTTGCATGCTCTGCACAATTGAATGATTTAGGACGGTTGAATTGCGCGTATTATATACTCGCACCTGGATCGTTCAGGCTAACTTTCCCCATGTCTATCTAAGCAGCTAAAATATTTCTGACTTTGAGTTTTAGCTGTAGAATTCTTTGACAGTTGGATATTATTCCTCGATATTTTTCCTGTGTTTAACCAAGGAAATACACACGACCAATGTGATATGTTACTATGACGAAGATGCATACAACCACGAAGTCATGCATGATGGAGAACAATCGAAGTCTCTCTACCCGGATGTAGAGCATCGTTGTGTTCCTGTGCTACCACATTCACACAAATCATCTGAATTTTGAATAGAATGCCATCTTGGTTCAAGCAAATCTGTAACATTTTGCGATACACAGTTTGCATGTATTCCCTTTTCATCTCATCTGACCCAATTGCACTGGATAGGTCACGTATGTGTGTCACAGCTTCCTATCAGTCACCCAGTTTATACGTAAGGTCATACAATATTCGTAGATAGGTTTCGAAAATAAAGTGCCTATATGAAAGCTTCATGAGAATGACACGTATAAATCGTGAAAGGCATGCAAAGAGTTACACAATGAACTATTTCGTCGTGAACTTATAAGTCGATCTCGTAGTCGGACATTGTTATCAGACAATGCAAATTATACAATGATGTCTTGTCTGAGGCCACGTGTAATACCCCTCCTCCCCCCCCCCCCCATGTAAGCCATGCGTGACACTTGTCCGTGAAAAACACGATACATTTTTCACAAGTGACACTTATCCCCTTCCCCCAGTATGCCTTTGATGATTTCATATGTGTTGCTTTCCAGAAATGTCTCGCTTTCCGTCACATAAAATCATTTACAAAGTGTAAATATATAAAATTGTTTGATATTTAATTCTCAATCCCTCTTTTGTCAAATTTTAGTTTGTAAAATCACTGTGTAGATGTTTATTTTGATACGTTGCCTGCTCTGTGCACAATTGGATGATGGTTGAATTGCGCGTATTATAGACTCGCGCCTGGATCGTTCAGGCTAACTTTCTCCTTGTCTATCTAATCAGCTAAAATAATTCTGACTTTGTGCTTTAGCTGTAGATTTCTTTGACAATTGGATATTATTCCTCGATATTTTTCCGGTGTTTAACCAAGGAAATACACACGACAAATGTGATATGTTACTATGACGAAGATGCATACAACCGCTAAACTAAGTCATGCATGATGGAGAACAATCGAAGTCTCTCTACCCGGATGTATAGCATCGTTTTGTTGCTGTGCTACCACATTCACACAAATCATCTGAATTTTGAATACAATGCCATCTAGGTTCAAGCATGGATGTATTAGGGTCCCCCTATAATACTAATACATCCATGCTTCAAGCAAATCTGTAACATTTTGCGATACACAGTTTCCACGTGTTCCATTTTTCATTTCATCTGACCCAATTGCACTGGATAGGTCACGTATGTGTGTCACAGCTTCCTATCAGTCACCCAGTTTATACGTAAGGTCATACAATATTCGTAGATAGGTTTCGAAAATAAAGTGCCTATATGAAAGCTTCATGAGAATGACACGTATAAATCGTGAAAGGCATGCAAAGAGTTACACAATGAACTATTTCGTCGTGAACTTATAAGTCGATCTCGTAGTCGGACATTGTTATCAGACAATGCAAATTATACAATGATGTCTTGTCTGAGGCCACGTGTAATACCCCTCCCCCCCCCATGTAAGCCATGCGTGACACTTGTCCGTGAAAAACACGATACATTTTTCACAAGTGACACTTATCCCCTTCCCCCAGTATGCCTTTGATGATTTCATATGTGTTGCTTTCCAGAAATGTCTCGCTTTCCGTCACATAAAATCATTTACAAAGTGTAAATATATAAAATTGTTTGATATTTAATTCTCAATCCCTCTTTTGTCAAATTTTAGTTTGTAAAATCACTGTGTAGATGTTTATTTTGATACGTTGCCTGCTCTGTGCACAATTGGATGATGGTTGAATTGCGCGTATTATAGACTCGCGCCTGGATCGTTCAGGCTAACTTTCTCCTTGTCTATCTAATCAGCTAAAATAATTCTGACTTTGTGCTTTAGCTGTAGATTTCTTTGACAATTGGATATTATTCCTCGATATTTTTCCGGTGTTTAACCAAGGAAATACACACGACAAATGTGATATGTTACTATGACGAAGATGCATACAACCGCTAAACTAAGTCATGCATGATGGAGAACAATCGAAGTCTCTCTACCCGGATGTATAGCATCGTTTTGTTGCTGTGCTACCACATTCACACAAATCATCTGAATTTTGAATACAATGCCATCTAGGTTCAAGCATGGATGTATTAGGGTCCCCCTATAATACTAATACATCCATGCTTCAAGCAAATCTGTAACATTTTGCGATACACAGTTTCCACGTGTTCCATTTTTCATTTCATCTGACCCAATTGCACTGGATAGGTCACGTATGTGTGTCACAGCTTCCTATCAGTCACCCAGTTTATACGTAAGGTCATACAATATTCGTAGATAGGTTTCGAAAATAAAGTGCCTATATGAAAGCTTCATGAGAATGACACGTATAAATCGTGAAAGGCATGCAAAGAGTTACACAATGAACTATTTCGTCGTGAACTTATAAGTCGATCTCGTAGTCGGACATTGTTATCAGACAATGCAAATTATACAATGATGTCTTGCCTGAGGCCACGTGTAACACCCCCCGTGCCCCCTTCCACCATGCAAGCCATGTGTGACACTTGTTCGTGAAAATGATACATTTTCACAAGTGATTCTTATGCTGTTGATAATTTCATGTGTTGCTTTCCAGAAATGTCTTGCGTTCCGTCACGTAAAATCATTTACAAAGTGTAAATATATAAAATTGTTTGATATTTAATTCGATCTCTCTTTTGTCAAATTTTAGTTTTTATATTTCAATAAAATCACCATGTAGATGTTTACTTTGATTTGATACTTACCATGCGCTGTGCACAATCGAATAATTAATTCTAAATTGTATAAAATAATATTGTGTATAAAAGAGGTTTAGAAAACAAGACCTTCCAGGCTCCTAGTAATAGTATTCACACGTGTTTGAAGGAAACGTGACTCTCGATGCGTTAACCCAGTTATTCACGAAGGTTATCCCTTTTTGGTGACGTCATTGTCTTCATCTCTTGTGTAGGTGGAAATACGGCAAATACGACTCTCGCATCGTATATATACATACGACATCATAAAATATAGTCCCAGCATCAAAGCGCCAAAGCACCAAAACTAACGGCTAGTCAGTGAATACAGTAAACGATGACAACAACAACAACAATATAAAAAAATAATAACAACAACAAAACAATTTTTTTGCTCTATAACACACTAACAGTAACACATTAATATCGGAGACTTTTCAGTAGGACGCCACCAATAGACGACCTTTTAAAATAAGGTCACGCCCTGTCATCGTAAATACCAAAACTTCCGTCTATACGGTCTAGCCATATACTCTACACGAAATAGCGTCTGCACACGTTCTGTTATTTACCCTAAATGCGCAAGGTAGACAGATTGAAGCCACGAAGCCAACAATGTCGACAGGGAAAGTCCTTCCAGATAAGGCCGCAGCCGAGAGACCTAGAGCACAGGTAAAATTCAGTGAACTGGTGAAACTAAATGTTGGGGGCAAGACGTTCACCACTTCCCTAACGACGTTGACAAAGTATCCCGATTGCATGTTGGGTGCAATGTTTAGTGGCAATTATTCGGCAAAGAAAGACGAGGATGGGTACTACTTTATTGACAGAGACGGCGAGTTGTTTCGATATGTACTCAACTACCTTCGTAATTCCACTCTTCGACTACCGAACAATTTCAAAGAATATGACATGCTGATGGATGAAGCCGACTTCTATCAAATCGAACCGTTGAAGGAAGCTATATCTACGTACAGAGAGGGGATAATTACTGAACATGATGGCCCCCAGATCGACTATGTCAAACTACAAGTTCAAGTTCAACATTCGGCCGGTATCAGTCCAGAGTATGTTCAACTATATAAAGTCATAGGAGCGAAAAATATTCTGAAAAAGTTGCCAAGTTTACAGTTTTACATCAACCACCCACCCGACACTGGTCCTGATCGAACCCTGGTGTCAGATGACTGTTCTTGGTGTGTATTCACAATAAAACCTAGAATGCACGGAGTGTATTTCAACCATCTTCAGTTAGTTGGAGAGTTAGAAGAATTGGGTTTTATTCGGTCACCAACAGATAATCTTGGTGTTATAGTCAATGCTGTTTTATTCCCAACAGAAATTGGCTGGGTTTTTCACCGAGAACGTGGTGTGAGGAAGTGAGAACCTGTATTAACTGTTGAGAAAAAAGAAAAGCAAAATTACCTGGTGTCAATACTTTACAATTCTCAACAAAATCCTGTCCAAACTCATCAACGTATTGCCCAAGCTACATTTTCAGTTATCAACATATCAGTCAACAAGAGGACGTCAGCATTAAAACTACACAAACCACAACACATGCACAACTGGACATAAAGAAATATTTCTTCACATGCAGAGTTCTACATCATTGTCATCAACTACCTAGCATAGCATAGCATAGCAGTGTTATATCTTAAATCTGTGAACAATTCCAAGACTTGCACTAGATAAAGTATGTACAGTCTAAGATGTGAGGTTGATTGCATTGTAATATAACAAGTTATCATTAACTTGAATTTGAATACTCAATACTGTTATTAGCATAAATATATACTAATGACCCTCTGATTGTTCATTGTGTTACACAAGAGAAAGTACCCAAGTTGCCAATTTTTTTCAAATGATTTTATAATCCAAAATGATTACATATCACTTTTTGATGTAATCATATTCAAAGTAACACATCACATGAATATAGATGTAAATTTGTCGTGGGCTAATTTATTATCAAATTTTATTCATCCAAATGTGTAAAAAAATTTAAATAAAGGAATTAGCCCATGGCAAATTTATATCTGTATTCACTTGAAGTGTTTCTTTGAATATGTGTAAAAGTCGTTTTGATTGAATTCCTTAACCAGTTAAATTATCAAATGAACACATGTATTTATCGTAACCTTTTATGATAAAGTATGAAGAATACTAAAAAATAAATGAAATTTTCAAATAATCATCATTTAATTTAGAAGTTGATGTTGGTAATTTGCAACTGTGCTACTGTCAAAGACTTTATCATCCAAGAAATTTTGTTTGACATTGTGAATAATTTTCATGGAGGGGGGGGGGGGGGTGGTTGTTGTTTCTCCACATCTAGAGTTCAAGTTCAAAACATATATATCCATGGGAGTAGCGTCTTTTAATTTTCTAAAGTAGTTCATGTGCTATATGTATATATTTTCAAATAAACTAACTGAAGGTGGCTGACAGTGTACTCATCTTTGTGTGTATGCATCAATCTGATGAAGGAACACATCCCCTATTCATTACACGCAAAATCAATGCACATTTCATTATATATGTATCAGTATATATATGACAATAAAACACATACATGTATATCATATATATCATATCATATCCTTTTGTCTGTCTGTACCGACATGATATCTAAAAAACTCCTGCATCAGTTCTTATGAAACTTGCTACACGTCTTCTGTATGGTGATTCCAGCTAAAAGGTCGTACTTATCAGCATTCAGCCCAGGTTCAGTCCCTTGTAAAATTAACCAAAGTATCGTTAACAACACTTCAACAACCACAGACCATGAATTACATTTGAGTGAACTTGCATGAATCGGCTAATCTCATCTTGTTGTACCTACATTTGTATACCCACCAAGGTCCTTCCTACCCCATGCTATATCGTACATTACCTATTTACAGTTAGGTGTATGGCCATTGTGTAACTTGATACAAAATCATGATCATATCTGACGGCACACAGCATCAGTGAAATCCATGCTCTCACAAACCCTATTTGATACTCCAGGCAAGATTTGTTAGCCGTTATTTTCTGTTCATATCATTCCATGCAAGCTTGTCCATAGGATGACAAAATTACATTTCAGCAACTAGAACTCACCTTGTCCAAGTCAGGTTAATGTGGGATACTATCATACCAAGGCATTTGATATCACATGGTATGCATGAGGCAATCTGATTGGTTGTAGTGTTGATGTACAAAACAAAATTAGCTATGCAGCTAATTTGTAAATAAATGAAACCGTAGAAGAGGCTGTGGTTTACGACGATGTACTCTACTCTACTCTTAGACTACTAATTTACTTGAATGTTTATTTTATGTTCCCATTCATAATCCAACATGTAGAGCCCTGAACATTTCAATGCAGTAACATGAAAAGGGTTGGCAAGAAAGATCCACCGAATACAATGGTAACTTTGACTAAACAAGTAAACAACAATTCTCAGAGTTTTACTGTCAATAAATTTAATTTATTACACATGAAAAGCAACATATATCTTGATGGGATATGCTGTAAACTCATTTTATTATAAATGACTGAATTTGAAATGTATAATATGTTCCAGTTACAGCTGGTGCAGTTTTGAAACAAAACAAAAATAATTAGGAAGAAAACTCTAATAAATTTGATTGTACACTAGATGTACAAAATAGATTAATGACATACATTTACAATACAATAATATTTGAAAACTTGACAAACTGGAATTGATTGAATTCACTTTAGGGTCGTAGTTGTAATACAAAAAATATAGAGGAACATAAAAAAATAGAGAAAACTGCAGTGTGCCCTTTTATCTAGTCACCAAAATACTTTGAACTTGGTTTGAGTCAAATTGATAGTATGTTATACAGCAAAGCAGGGAATTTACACATTTTGTTAAAAAATAATATACCTAGAGATTCTCTTTGTTAACAACATGTGTAAATTCTCAGATATGACAATTTTTATCTCATTCCCAATATTTTCTTTGGTTCAATTGAGGAAAAATATGAGTGACATAGGGGGTCTTGTTACTATGTGCCAAAGACAAAACCTTTATCACCATCAATCCATGCATAATTTGGGAAAATAATGGTGATTTTCATGGCCTTCATATTTTGATTAACATAAAAACAATAGTGTAACTGCATATTGCTGTGACATAGAGCCATAAAATAAATCCAATATTTTCTGTTTGCACATGTACAACTTGGCATCGCTTTACAACTGATTTCACATGTATATTGTCAAATTTACATACTGTCTTACTTAGGTTCTATGAAGCTATTTTATAGCACATACAAATCATATGAAACCATTTGCACAGTACAGGGAAAAGCCAAATTTGGTTTTTACCTGTAAAAAATATCGTTTAGTTACACATATGGCTTTGGGTGCACACTACCAGAGTACCCACTATGCCAATTTGATACACCATTGATGATACACAGCAATTCTTTCTAACACACCAAACATGTTTTGTATTCCTCTATCTCTCTCAATGTGGTGACTCACAAAAAGAAGACATTTTTATCATTTTGACCCACAATGTAGACATTTTTTAAATTCAGAGGACACACTGCATGACACAGCATTGCTGTATAGTATAGAAATATTATATAATTATATTGAATTCATGCCAGGCACACCTCAATAGTTAAAGACATAGATAAGTACTACTAATTCCTAACAATTCTGGGAAAAATAATAACACTGTGTATAAATTTGAAGAAAAAGAAGTCAAAATACTATTACTAAATTTAGTAATATTGATAAATTCAGAACAGCTGCCACACTAATATTCATAAATAAATGTTAAATTTGCTATTCTACAAATAATATGCCTTCAAAAGTAATGAATTCCTTAAGTCATGATCAAGGTTGTTTTCTATTGTCACCTCTCATGAAAAGATTCAATCTAGTGTTGTCTATATGTCTAACAACTAAGCACAAACATATGTACAGCTGTATTGCACCATTTCAATTCAGTTCATCAGTGCTTCATTTAGAATTAGGCCTAGGCTAGTATACCATATCACAAAATTCAAATAAAGTACTGATACCACAAGATTGGCAAAATCACCTCGTGGAAAATGTACATTGTGAGAAAAGTAAGTACTATCTAAACTTTTAATAATAATAGAGATCATGGTAGTTGCCAAGATTACTAAGCAAGTGGTTATACAATTTTGTACTTACATTGGTCCTTGCATTCAATGATCATGTAATCATGTGAATGAAGTTATAATTTTAGGACCTTAAGCATGAAGTTTGTTGTTTGGGAATGTCATGTATTTTGTATGAATATGAGCCTCCACTTTGTGAGATACAATAGCTAGTAATGTGAAAGACACCAATCAATACAAATGTGTGATATTTATAAATACTCTCCTTACAATAATTAAGTTTAATGACATTTCCATTGCAGTACTTCATTATTTCCTGACAATCCATCATAATATCTTTTTATAAGTCTCCTAAATGACTGGATTAGGATCATACTCAGTGTTGACAATCGCAACAGAATTTCCAATTCTGCTGAACAAAGCTGCAATCTTATCAGTATCAAGATCCTCATGCCCTTGCCACTTTGACAGAAGGAATTCGTCTACTTTCTCTTGCTGTCTTCCTGTACTAAAGTTGTTGCTGATTTGATATGGCAGATTGATAGTAAAGATGATGACCGTGTCTTTGTACGGGGCATTTTCATTATCACAGTACTTATAGAAGATCAAAATAGCAGGTGGTGGTAATTCTTCTAGTCTGTATATGACAGCTGCTTTACTTCCTCTCTCAAACCCATTTGCAAGAAGAGTGTCCACTTTCATTTTGACAATGTCAGGATCTTCTGATTTATATTCAGTGCTGTTAATGAATATGGGAGTGGTGTCACTTGGATAGGTCTTGCTGAGTTGTGAAGCAATTTCATTGCCTTGGTTACTTCGTCCTGGAGGACTGGCTATCATTATAACAGCAGGCTGTGTTGGTGCAGGGTTCTGGATAACAGACTGTATGGGTATGCCACATATGCTCCAAAACCTATTACTCAGACCTGGGTGTGTTTGCTGTATTTGAGTAAATTTGTTTCTGAACTCTTTCTCTTGTTGAATTTTAATCGCAGGAGATTCAGTTCTTCTTGTGAAACCTCCTCCAACATCTCCAAACAGCAAAAAAGCTATAACTGCCACAGCTATGGCACATGATAAGCAAAACACCTTATGGGTGAATGGTGAGCTTTTGTTCAAATCATATATGTGCTCTCCCTGGTGAGATTTGACATTCTGGTTAATTTTCTTCACTGGAGTTGGCTTATTTTTTGGTTTGTGTAATTCAGGGCTTGCAGCTGAAGGGTTGATTGCCCTGTTCTTTTTCTCTCCTGTGGTGAGATTCTTGTTTGAACTGTCCAATACTGGTGTCTTGCGTGTTCTTGAATTGGGCGAGTTGTGACTATTTAGATCTTCATCAGATGTCAATCTACTGTTCCTACTTGGACTGTGATACCCCCTTGGTGACTTTCCCTTTCCATTCTGTGTTTCCTGCTTTAACGGGCTTGTATTTTCCACATCAATGTCTAACGATGTATCTGACTCAGAGAGATTAGATCTGTTTTTAGACCGATGAGTCTTAGTGATACCATCTTTCTTCTGCACCCCTGGACTATAGCTATCTTTATCTTTGATTGACTTTCGTTTCAGTTTGTTTCGTTCGGCTCTACTCATTGTGAAGTGTATTCTTTGCTCACACCATTCAAATGAAATCTGTAACAGTATAGCAAACGTTATTTTGTTAGCCAAATTATACATCAAAGTTGGATATTTTATATCATTGAAATAAAAACATTTCAATGAAAACATTCAAATTCAAACACCAAAGTAAAGTGCTTTCTGTATGTATCACAATTGTTTATAGCATTCATATATACTATTTCATTTGCTAATTGACCACAATAGAAAGGCCACATGCTAGGCTTGTATACATTTACACTTTGGTATGAATGCTATAAATGAGTGTAGCTCACTGATAAAGCGCTTTACTTCAGTGTTACTTGTTGTATTGCAATTAATTCTGTGTTGGCTTGCATTGTTCCCCGAAAGTTATCTTCTATAACCTCCGTTAATTTGTCGGGGAATTATTATGGGTGAGGTATAGATCATACTTGATCTACCATTTCTGTCAGAGGCCTTCCAAAAACACTGACTTCAGACAACATAATATTAGTTGGCATTGCCATCCAGAAGCAATAATAAGCACAGCCTGAGCAGCTGAAAATTACTTGATCATGGTGAGATAGAATAAGGGTTGTTCTTGTTGCGTTTAGAAATAAAATCTGACCGTATTACAAATTATTGTAAAGACGTCAACAGAAGGCTGGGTGGCTGAAGTCGCAGTACAAATTTACTCATTGAGTCATTGACATGGCGGAAGTGAAAACACCAAAAACATGTTTGTAAACAAAAACAAAGACATACACATACCGTTCTATTAGTATCGCTGGACAAATTAAACTAACATACCTTCTAGCTATCGAAGTCAAGATTATAACTCGACTGGATATGAAATGAGAGCACAAAACACGATTAGTAATTTCTACGAAACGAAAACGAAATTGAAGCTGGCAAATTTGGATGTATGTTCGCAATGTGTTATCTCAAGTGTGTATCGTTGTTTCTCTAAACTTATGTATGCGGTAGCACAGTTCCAAAAAGTGTTCCTTGCCCTAATTATGATTTTAAAATGAAAAGATAATTGTCGATTGTTGCAACATAAGAAGGGAAAGTGAAATCTTATTATATTATTCGCCCCTGTGCGCAACCCAGTATACGAGCGCCCTCTAGTGATATAATATGAACAGATAAAATCAGGTGATGTTACAACAGGTTGGGAAACATCCATAAAATGTCAGGATCCAATGACATGAAAAATGTCCTTATTACGGGCGGAAATGCGTAAGTATTAATATTAGTCGTGGAATACTATATAAGGATATAGTTAAAATATTGTATATTTGTTGTAATTTATAAAGATATACGAGTTGCATTTACCACACAGTCGAGTCAAGTGCAAAGGTCAATCGCTCAATGTCCATGTACCATGTACCACGAACTTTAATCACTGCATACGTGGTAGTACTTTGCACAGGTCATATGGTTTTGATAGGGTACGTGAAAAGGTACTCAGGCAATAATTTGTGTAGTATATATTCAATATCAATTCTCCTGGACAGTGTTTACAGTTGCCTAGGCAACAAATTTTAACTGAAGCCTATATATGCATTTGAACTTGAACTTTGAAGAGACATATCTAGATAAAAAGTCAACATTTCAATAGTAAACACACGTATTATACAGTCTACTGGAAATTACTGGTCAAGGACATGTAGTATGGTAGAGATATTGAACCAAGGGTTATTTTTGATGAGTTCCAAAAATTATAACTGTAGGACAGACCCAGTGGGTGATTTATGTAAACGTTTTATTTTTCTGTCAGAAGGTTAGAAAGAAATATTGATCCTCTCTCTTTGGACTGTCAACAGTTTTTCTCTCTCGCTGTAAAGTTCCTCAGCACCCCCCCCCCCCACCACCACCACCACCTATTGATCAATTTCTGCACCATTCGTTGTTAACAGTATGATTCTCAAATGATATCAAATGTCTGAGCTTTGAACTAGAAATTATAACATATATGTTGTAAATGACAACTGTGATGTTTGTTTTTTTAAATTAGTGTTTTGTTACATATAATAACTTAATCATAATCTGAACATTATTGAATCACCTGTGGGTATACATATTTGTGTACAAGCAACACATAGTGTGGTGCAATATATCCAATCAAATTGATTTTTTGGGTCCACACCATATATCATCACCTCAAATGAATCTGGATTTCAAATTATTACTTACACTACTATAGATCAAATAGATAAATAACTGCATATCCATATAATATTTAATTATTGGTATTTAAAGAATTTTCAGTAAATATATTGCTGGTTGTCACATCAAAAATGTAACCCAGTTACCGCTAGACTGTAAGATATGTCATGTTGTATGAATGTCAGTCTCTTACAGACCAAGTTACTGCTAGTACAGGTTAAAATACTAATGCTATGATTATGTTTGTCTTTTTACAGTGGTATTGGTCTGGCATTGGCAGAGAGACTTCTGACCTTAGATAACAACATACACATCTGTTTAGCATGTCGTAACATGATAAAGGCGGAGGCAGCTCAAAAAGCATTACAACTCTCCCATCCTGGTGCTAGTGTTGATACTCTACACATTGATGTCAGTGATTTACAGTCAGTCTACAATGCTGCAGAAGAAATCAAATCAAAGTAAAATAGATAAGAATACCTAGAAAGTGTTAAAGTACATGTATGCTTTATGTTCAAGCTGAAGGTCTTCTAGCCTAGTTCCATGACAGACAGAATATACAGTTTTCCCGTCTAGTCAAGGTCCCCAACAATTGCACATAATTCTGTGCTTCCTCCCACGTGCTAAAATCTCGCAATAGTCAAAACATGGTCAAAACAGCTGTATCAAATGTATTAATGAGCGATGACGACAGCCTGTCAACTTGTGATAGATTACTACTGACATGCGCTGTTTGCTCTTCACTCACCATGACATTCAAACATACTTGACACCTTTCATTGGGACCTTGACTAGACAGTAAAAGTGTGTATACTGTCCGTCATGGAACTAGACTAAAGGTCTTCCAGTATTGGCTGTTTGTGTAATTGATAAGCGTTATTGGACTCGCAGCCAATATGGTTCAGTAGCGGGGTAATGTGGACAAAGACAGTGTGATATGGGCATTGGCAGAATGATTTGGACAATGGCAGGGTGATGTAGACAATGGCAGGGTGATATGGACAATGAAAGCTTAATGTAGACAAAGACAGTGTGATATGGGCATTGGCAGAATGATTTGGACAATGGCAGGGTGATATAGATACAGGACAGTGATATGGGCCTTGACAGGCTGATATGGACAATCACAAAATTATACAGAAACATAAACCCAAGTTAATTACTTATTTAAATCCATCTGCCATAGCCTTTTGATGACAATAATGTACACTATTCTCTCCCCTATATAAGTATATCAGTTGAAATCCCCTATAATATGATTCATACATCATGTGTATACGTTTCTGTTAAACCTTTATACAGGATAATAAAATATAGTGGCCAAAACTCAAAGAATTAGTATTACTTGATCCTTACGTACTTGATACAATAACAGTTAACATGAAAATATTTAGCTAAGGATGCAGAACACTTACACTATAATAATTAACAAATTGATCAAAATTATCACATTGCTAGTTATTCGTCAAATCAACTTTGTAAACATAAACAGACAATCAATGACAAACATATCAAGTAAAGTAATTATTTTGAGTCTTGTTGCTTTCTGACAGTATGTCCTCTTCTTTACAGATACAGCCATATCGAATATTTATACTTCAATGCAGGGATTATGCCAAACCCAACAGTAAATTGGGGAAATTTTTTCAAAGGCTTATTCTCCAGGTAAGTATGTCAAATCATACTTTTAAAATCAAGGGTAAACATACAACATTTAGAAACATTAAACAAATCACAAATTTGATACTGATTCAAAAACTGACCTTTTTGAGTCACCTGCTATTAAACATAGGTAAAGCTCATACAGCAGCGTTTGTGCTGTGGGATTTTGGACCAGTGTTTGTGCTGTGGGATTTTGGACCAGTGTTTTTGCTGTGGGATTTTGGAAGTGTTTGTGCTGTGGGATTTTGGACCAGTGTTTGTGTTGTGATTTTGGAACAGTGTTTTTGCTGTGATTTGGGAACAGTGTTTGTGCTGTGATTTGGGAACAGTGTTTGTGCTGTGGGATTTTGGACCAGTGTTTGTGCTGTGATTTTGGACCAGTGTTTGTGCTGTGATTTGGGAACAGTGTTTGTGCTGTGATTTTGGAACAGTGTTTGTGCTGTGAATTGGGAACAGTGTTTGTGTTGTGATTTTGGAACAGTGTTTGTGCTGTGATTTGGGAACAGTGTTTGTGTTGTGATTTTGGACCAGTGTTTGTGCTGTGATTTGGGAACAGTGTTTGTGCTGTGATTTTGGAAGTGTTTGTGCTGTGATTTGGGAACAGTGTTTGTGCTGTGATTTTGGAACAGTGTTTGTGCTGTGATTTTGGACCAGTGTTTGTGCTGTGATTTGGGAACAGTGTTTGTGCTGTGATTTTGGAAGTGTTTGTGCTGTGATTTGGGAACAGTGTTTGTGCTGTGATTTTGGAACAGTGTTTGTGCTGTGATTTTGGACCAGTGTTTGTGCTGTGATTTGGGAACAGTGTTTGTGCTGTGATTTTGGAACAGTGTTTGTGCTGTGAATTGGGAACAGTGTTTGTGCTGTGATTTGGGAACAGTGTTTGTGCTGTGATTTGGGAACAGTGTTTGTGCTGTGGGATTTTGGAACAGTGTTTGTGCTGTGAATTGGGAACAGTGTTTGTGCTGTGATTTTGGACCAGTGTTTGTGCTGTGATTTGGGAACAGTGTTTGTGCTGTGATTTGGGAACAGTGTTTGTGTTGTGATTTGGGAACAGTGTTTGTGCTGTGATTTTGGACCAGTGTTTGTGCTGTGATTTGGGAACAGTGTTTGTGCTGTGATTTTGGAACAGTGTTTGTGCTGTGATTTTGGACCAGTGTTTGTGCTGTGATTTGGGAACAGTGTTTGTGTTGTGATTTGGGAACAGTGTTTGTGCTGTGAATTGGGAACAGTGTTTGTGCTGTGATTTTGGAAGTGTTTGTGCTGTGATTTTGGAACAGTGTTTGTGCTGGGATTTTGGAACAGTGTTTGTGCTGTGATTTGGGAACAGTGTTTGTGCTGTGGGATTTTGGAACAGTGTTTGTGCTGTGATTTGGGAACAGTGTTTGTGTTGTGATTTGGGAACAGTGTTTGTGCTGTGATTTTGGAACAGTGTTTGTGCTGTGATTTGGGAACAGTGTTTGTGCTGTGATTTTGGAACAGTGTTTGTGCTGTGATTTGGGAACAGTGTTTGTGCTGTGATTTTGGAACAGTGTTTGTGCTGTGGGATTTTGGAACAGTGTTTGTGCTGTGATTTGGGAACAGTGTTTGTGCTGTGATTTGGGAACAGTGTTTGTGCTGTGAATTGGGAACAGTGTTTGTGCTGTGGGATTTTGGAACAGTGTTTGTGCTGTGATTTGGGAACAGTGTTTGTGTTGTGATTTTGGAAGTGTTTGTGCTGTGATTTTGGAAGTGTTTGTGCTGTGAATTGGGAACAGTGTTTGTGTTGTGATTTTGGACCAGTGTTTGTGCTGTGATTTTGGAACAGTGTTTGTGCTGTGATTTGGGAACAGTGTTTGTGCTGTGATTTGGGAACAGTGTTTGTGCTGTGGGATTTTGGAACAGTGTTTGTGCTGTGATTTGGGAACAGTGTTTGTGTTGTGATTTTGGACCAGTGTTTGTGCTGTGATTTGGGAACAGTGTTTGTGCTGTGGGATTTTGGAACAGTGTTTGTGCTGTGATTTTGGAAGTGTTTGTGCTGTGATTTGGGAACAGTGTTTGTGCTGTGATTTTGGAAGTGTTTGTGCTGTGATTTGGGAACAGTGTTTGTGCTGTGATTTTGGAAGTGTTTGTGCTGTGATTTGGGAACAGTGTTTGTGCTGTGATTTTGGAAGTGTTTGTGCTGTGATTTGGGAACAGTGTTTGTGCTGTGATTTGGGAACAGTGTTTGTGCTGTGATTTTGGAACAGTGTTTGTGCTGTGATTTTGGAAGTGTTTGTGCTGTGGGATTTTGGAACAGTGTTTGTGCTGTGATTTTGGAACAGTGTTTGTGCTGTGATTTTGGAAGTGTTTGTGCTGTGGGATTTTGGAACAGTGTTTGTGCTGTGGGATTTTGGAACAGTGTTTGTGCTGTGATTTGGGAACAGTGTTTGTGTTGTGAATTGGGAACAGTGTTTGTGCTGTGGGATTTTGGAACAGTGTTTGTGCTGTGAATTGGGAACAGTGTTTGTGCTGTGGGATTTTGGAACAGTGTTTGTGCTGTGAATTGGGAACAGTGTTTGTGCTGTGGGATTTTGGAACAGTGTTTGTGTTGTGAATTGGGAACAGTGTTTGTGCTGTGGGATTTTGGAACAGTGTTTGTGCTGTGATTTGGGAACAGTGTTTGTGCTGTGAATTGGGAACAGTGTTTGTGCTGTGAATTGGGAACAGTGTTTGTGCTGTGATTTGGGAACAGTGTTTGTGCTGTGGGATTTTGGAACAGTGTTTGTGCTGTGAATTGGGAACAGTGTTTGTGCTGTGGGATTTTGGAACAGTGTTTGTGTTGTGAATTGGGAACAGTGTTTGTGCTGTGGGATTTTGGAACAGTGTTTGTGCTGTGAATTGGGAACAGTGTTTGTGCTGTGGGATTTTGGAACAGTGTTTGTGTTGTGAATTGGGAACAGTGTTTGTGCTGTGGGATTTTGGAACAGTGTTTGTGCTGTGATTTGGGAACAGTGTTTGTGCTGTGATTTGGGAACAGTGTTTGTGCTGTGAATTGGGAACAGTGTTTGTGCTGTGATTTGGGAACAGTGTTTGTGCTGTGGGATTTTGGAACAGTGTTTGTGCTGTGATTTTGGACCAGTGTTTGTGCTGTGATTTGGGAACAGTGTTTGTGCTGTGATTTTGGAACAGTGTTTGTGTTGTGATTTGGGAACTTATGTAGACTGTAAGATACGTGTCACTCCTGCCTCACCAGCTTCTCTATCTAATGGGGTTGACTGATGTGTAAGGGCACCATGTGTCATAGTGTACTCCACAAACTATGAACATTGGTAACAGAAGGTAAAACTTGTACCACATACCATTACTTTGATTGAGAAACCCTGCTAAATGTCTGA
Source organism: Glandiceps talaboti (assembly GCF_964340395.1). Lineage (NCBI taxonomy): Eukaryota > Metazoa > Hemichordata > Enteropneusta > Spengelidae > Glandiceps > Glandiceps talaboti. Next base: position 754,549 of record NC_135558.1, on the reverse strand, counting down.
AGAACTCTGGTAGTCTTGGCCTACATATTTTACTACCACAAGGATAAAAAGTGTGCCCAGCAAATCGAGAATTTTCTGTTTTACCTGTAGAAATGTCCTTCATATGTTTGCAACTGGTGAAGGTTTACTAATGCAACAAGACAGTACAACAAAAGATGGTCTCAAAGCTGTTTTCACAACCAATGTCTTTGGTCACTTCATTTTGGTAAGTTATACATTTTGTAATAATAATAATACTATAAACTTAGTTAATCAAAATTATATTCAGAAATTCGAATGCCCTAGTGTTGAAGCAGGAGGAAATTTGAATACCCAGGGAAACCCTGGCATTGTTTGATAGTGTCAAACTAAGCCTCACCCTTCTTACATACAGACATGGGGATTTTTAATCAAACCCAGCTGACTTTGGGTGAAAGTTACATGTAGGCTGTTACTATTTCTCTTTTCAAACTAGTCAAAACTTTAGTATATAAATATCTTTTCATCCCAACAAAATAAATGTTAGATTTACTGTATCAAAAAATAATGTTGTGTTTGATGTATACTTTTGATACATTATATTTAGTTTTTCTATTCAGCCTTATTTTTTCAGAGAGTTTGACAAAGCATGTTGACCTGAACAGGCCAAACATTACTCATCAGTAAAAAAATTACCACATTTAGTATCATGTTAATGTCAGTGCATGCCTTTGATTTGAAAGCATTAAAACTTATCTGTTCCTCTTATACTACCAGTTACGAGAACTTGAAGACCTTCTAAGCAAACAAAGTCAGCCAGCCAGGGTTATCTGGACTTCCTCTAGTAATGCAAAGAAAGATGCTTTTAGTATAGATAACATTCAACATGAAAACGGGTAAGTTCTTCCATGATGTTATGTCATGTATGTCTGATCTAGACCTTGACAATACCGGGAACTCATAATATCATATCATTTCATATCATATCATATAATCATTATCATAGTTTTGAGTTACTAATAAACTAAATGTTGTTATTTTTTCAACTTGCAGGTATGAACCCTATGCGTCTTCCAAGTATGCTGTAGATGTTCTTAGTACTGCAATCAATAAAGAAATGAATCCAAAAGGCATTTACAATCATGTAACAAACCCAGGACTAGTTATAACCAATATGACACATAATATTTGTCCAAGCTGGTTTTGGAAGATTTTTATACCATTTTTAGTCCTGGTGAGTTAATTTGGTATTATGTTTACTCACTCAGTGTTTTCATTAGACCTAATAAAATAATGTGTGGTTCCTATTATGGGCAATTTTAGAATAGATGGGTAAGTAGATTTTTTTATTTTATTTTATTTTCTGTGTGAGTGTCTAGTTCAGGTTTTCCCCATTGTTTTCCAAATGGTCTCTGTGTTATTGATTTCTTCCCATCAGATGTAAAGCAATTACAGATGGCAAGAACAGTTTTATATTGTCTTTTTAAGTTGATGTCAGTTTCTGCATCCACTATTTCTTGCGAGACTTCACAATTTTTTCAATTGTAATATTTTTTCTTGAATACGTAAAAAAAAGTTTAGAGTTGGCAGTGACAAACTAGGTAGGGTTGTGTTACTGAAACCAAACAGTTATTTTTTTTTTAGACCCCATTGAAAACAGTAGGTTGATAATTCCTTATGTAATATATTATATACAATTTCCAGGACACACTTTAATTTCTACTGGATTTTAACTTTTTTTTTTTTTTTTTTACAAAACTCTGACGTAAACTCTTTTTACTTCTCCAGTTGTACATAGTACACATACTTTGACTTATAAATGCCATATTGTATGGTGAGACACAGCATATGAAATGAAACTGGTATATTTTATTCCTGTGGGGTAGTCCCATAGAAAGGTATATGGGTATATAATAATATATACCCATATAATAGTATATGGGTATATGCCGTCCCCATAGGTAACTATTTCATGAAGAAAATCCTTAAACACAGTCAACTTTTCATCTGAAAATCATGGGTTGATGTTAATATGGGAAATGTCTTAGTGCTTTAGAAATACCATCGCAGCATCAGAATAAAGGTCTGTGACTGGAAATCTTTAACAATGTGTCTGTTTTTTTGGATAAATTTCAAAATAATCATAGTGACAATCCAAACTTTAAGTAAACCATATGATGTGATCAGATTACTATTGTGTTACATTGTTCATGAAGATTAGGTCTCTGTTTCCTGAAATTATCAATATTGCATTGCCTATGTTTAATTATTTTTGTAAAGATGTGAATTCTTTTCATATATCGTAATCATGTTATTTTTCTCTAGTTTCGCATAGTATCTCCTGAAATGACACTAAGTCCATATAATGGTGCTCAAAGTTTGGTAAGTATATAATGTGTCAAGGCTTTGAAAGCACTGATATACTAGTATGTTTATCATTTGACTGAATCTATACAGTGACAATCTACAGACATATGACATATGCATGAATGAACTTAGACAAGACTTTCTTTCCTGTTGTCATTCTATATGAGTAGGATTCCATGCTTGGTTTTTTTGTCATAACACATTTTCTGTAAATTGGGAACACCTTTTCCGTAAATAATGTATTTTCATAAACTTTGTGTTCTAGATTGTCATTTCATGATTTCACATCACATCAATTTCGAGAGTTTGCCAAGAAACACTAAATTAAACTCTACTTCATCTCTATTGTTCTCACATTGGTCCAAAATTGCATCATGGGACTTAACAGACACGCATATGTATTAGACACACACTGAATATTCATGATTACTGAGGGCTTATTAAAGTTATTACCTTGAAATAAATAGTCATGAATATTCAGTGTCCGTCTAAGATAATAGGTATAACTATAGGATTCATTAGAAGGTCTTTAATGTAAAAGAAAATTATAAACCTATCAAAGTACTTGGATTCTGTTTCAGTTCTGGCTCTTCAATAAAGACCCAAAGACATTAGATCTTGATGAGAAATACCACAGCAAGATGTCAGTCCTTGGTACAAATTATGTTGTAACAGAAAAGGTAAGTCTTAGACCAGCAATAAGTATTTTCATATTTTTTAGTGACAAGGGTGAACACAAACAAATGATGAAATGCTCTTCTCCACGGAGACCTGGTAGGATAGAGAATGCAATGTGAATGCTTTAATCCTATGTACTCATAGTATAGAACTGCAGAGGATTGTATGCTCACCAAGGAGTTAAGGTAGTATACGAAGTATAAAGGACTGTTTTCCCACCATAGATCCATGCCAGGGTTAATAATCGTTAAAGCCTGGAGCTCTCCATAGAACAGGCACATTATGAAATACATTTTATTATTATTATTATTATTATTATTATTATTATTATTATTATTATTATTATTATTATTATTTGCACAGCAGTGCAATACCTAAAACAATGCTACAGTGCTATGAAACATGCATATTGTATGGGAAAGTGAATATTTACAATGTGTAATCACTGAGGTGATATAGGAACAGTAGCCATTAGCTTATAGACTGCATGCATGACAACCCAATTCCAAGTATTAGTGTAAAAAGGCTAAAATTCTGGATAGATTTGAAGCCTTAATATAACTGAAATAAAAAATTGAATAACAACAAACCTTTCATTTGTTTTCAGCTCCAATTCGAATCTGGTTTATCAACACAACTATACAGGAAGCTGGTTGCTATGGAACAGGCCTATAGAAAGAAATACATAAACAAATAACAGGTGCAATACTGAAATATCAATTCAACTGTTCTGGTATTTTGAGAGATTTTATGATAGCAAAAAAACAGTACCCACAAAATTAGTCTCAGACCGATCTGCTGCAACACTTTTAGACTAGTGATTTTATACAAATTATAACTTTTATATATTATATAGGTTGTTTTGCTAATGTTGTTACACCAATCTGTTATCCATTGTTTCTGTCATAGTAACTTAAACCTCAATATTTGAATCCCACAGTCTTTGATAACTACTATCGCATCCATAGGATTAGGCTTTTGTATAGGACCAAACGTTTCTTAGCTCTGCCAGACATTGTGTGTGTGTGTGTGTGTGCATACATATGTATGTGCGTGCATACATGCATACATTTATGTATGTATGGTATTGCTTATAGTAGGCAATAGTAATTGTTCACTGCTATGGCAGAAGCAATGGTGAATAAGCGTAACATATAGTCATAAACCTCTTTCATCTACAGACCTAGTTTAACTTACCTTGTAGAAACAGTAACACTCGGGGTATACTTTCAACATTTTCTCTTTTTTGGTTTTCTCAGTTTTGATACTTGGCTGAGTTTCAATAAACCATATAGGAAATATGGGAGAGTTTTATATTGTTTGACTTTTTTGGCGATGTGAATTTAAACTCAAATTTCATATTTGAAAATTATCACTTGTTATCTGTCTTAAACAATTGTGACTGGTTGTACTGATTTCAAGCAAGGAGTTTCTTTAAGTTCCCTGTCAAAGCTATTCTGTGATAATAATTTCTTGAACTTTAAGTGTGTACATGGCTTTACTTGAAGCTGCACAACCTGTAACTGGGGTATTATGTTTTTGATCTGACAACCAACAATATAGTCACTCAAAATTAACATTGTACATGTTAATAGGGAACTTGCAATCCAGACTGAGCATGCTCAGATTCAAAGGACTATGGGATTATCTGTGGTTATCGTAATACCTAATCTGTAGCTACCGATAAAATAAACCTCCCACAATGGTGAAGGTGACTATGAATTGATCATTCGTGGTTACAAACAATGTAACATTATTGTTTACAATGCTAATTGATTAGTATTTATTATCATATTTCCCATGATGCAACATTCAACATGGCGGGTTTACAAGTTCCCTATTAGGTCTATTTTATCTGAAAGTAGTATGTTAAGAAGTTGAAATCATGATTCATTGGAGTGCTGATTTTTGGGTACAAACCCATAAATCTATTTGACTTGATCTAATGTTGTTACACCATATACATGTACTACACAAAAATGTTTACCTTCAGGTGATTCTATACTGTTCAGGGTGTACAATATAATGATTACAAAAGTTTCAAAACACATTCCAGTTACAACTTTCATGATGGCCTTCAAAATAGCTGTAACAAACACAAACTTCACATTTTATTTAATTTTGGCAATCACTCTTTTTGATGTGCTTTAACTGAATCTTTTGACGTGCAATCTTTTCCTCAGGAATGAAAATCAACTGTAAATCTTGATTTGTAATGAATTAACTTTTTTCACTGCATGTATTATAATGTTATGAATATTTCAATGACAAGCCAGGTGTGTTCTTCATTTTTTGTTGTTTTTATTGAAAACTTATTCTCAGCACAGCATTGAATGAGTTGTCACCAGTTAGTATTAGTTATATAACTGAAGTATTTACAATAACACTATGACTGACTTTTGAAACAATTCTGAACTTGTGTAATTATAAATTTGATAGAGGTTTATTCTGCTGCATTCAATGATGTGCCAGGTTTTGTTTTTGAATTTTGTTGTTGATGAAGACTTCTACAAAAACTGACCAATGAATGATTTGTTTACTACTTATAATTGGAGTACTTACAGTAAGCACCAGGACTCTTCAACTATTGAAACAATTCTGGACTCATATATAACTTATAAGAATACTTTGATTATAAATTTGAAGTTTTATTCTACTGGATGCAACTGAAATGATTTTACTGCCTTTATTAAGACTGTAGAGTACTAATATGTACTACTATCTGCTTTAATGTCAGTGTGACAAAGCCTTTTTTTATTGAACTTAATAATTAGTACATGAATGTGATTTTTTCGATGAAATGTGCAATACAATGAGTAAAGTGTGTTAATAAAGTAATGTGTGAAATGATTTAGTGTCCGACTTGTGTTTGTGAACTGCTGACAAAACAAGCCACTGGTCGTGTACTCTTCATTCTCAGTCCAATGGTAACTCTTTACTCTTCGTTCTCGGTTTAATGGTAACAATAGAGTACACCAGCCTATTGGCAGTACTATGTATTATGGTAACATTAATTTACACCAGCCTATTGTCAGTACTATGTATTATGGTAATCAAGCTTTTTCATTCTGTACCCCTCATCTATGGAATGCCTTTCCATCACTGATCCGAGCTGCTTCTTACAATAATATTACTTTATTAGGAAGTAACATTTCTTTAATTCCAGTCTAAAATGAAGTTGATATATGCCAAAAATTTACATAAAACAAGAACTTTGTCCAAACAGTTTTGGCGGGAATGTTTTCAGTATTGAAGGGGTTAATGTAATGCGCTTTATTATGATTATGATTATGTTTGTACAGTATTGGACAGCTAAATAACCATGGATGGTATAATGAATATTCATGACTCCTGAGTGCTTATTTCCTTCAGATAAATAGTCATGAATATGCATTGTTCATCTAATCCATATTCATGACTGCAAAGACCTATGAGGTAGTGAAACAGTGAAAGAACAATAGAGGTGAAAAAGACTTTTAATTTGGTGTTTCTTGGCAACTGACCGAAATTTATATGATGTGAAATCTTGATATGACTCTCCAGAACTGAGTGACCAATATTTTATATGATCTTAGGCACAGGTAATAAAGAAGGGAGATACATCTTTGCATTACATTTGGTGCTCATTATCACCGAATGGCAGCCATATTTGGTGTAAAAATCAACAATTTGTGTCTGGAACCAGAAGACAGACCTCAGTGTTTACGCCTTGATTATAAGATGTTACCTTTTTACTGATATCATCTCTCTATTAGTATCATTATATTTGAAACCCAACCTGGGGTACAAGACATAGCCATTTTGAAAAGTAAAACAAACCTGGGGTGCAAGACTCAAATAAAAACAAGGGGGTTGTCAGTGACCAAGTTGTTAAAACACTTGCCTCTTTACGACTACGGTTGCGCAAATCTGCCACACTGTAAGTATGAGTGTGTCATTCAGTTTGACTCTACCAAACAATACAGGTTATCCCACAACATTCAGATTTCCTCCTGCACTAACACTGAACCCATTAGGGGTGGCCCTCACTGGACTTCTTGGAAGATAAATGCTGATAATTCTTAAAGAACTACCAAGTATAAATAATGACTATTATTATAACTCTGCAGATACCATGCATCATTTATTTATCTTTTTTCAGTAAACAATAACAAGCTGAATTTGTGAAACAAAACAAAATAATAATAACAAGAAATCACTATTTTCTTTTACTGTATCATATTATAGACACAGTTATTTCCTTCATGTATAACTTCATACATGTTTTTTTGCTATGACAGAATATCCCACACTGAGTAGGTATATAATGGGTGTTTTTTTTAATAGTACCACTGTTATACTCTCAAAATGTCAGTGTCACAGAATGTATGTCCACACTGCTATGAAAAGAATGAAGGAAACCACAGGTTTTTCAAAAGCTGTGCAAAAAATGTCATGTTTATATTGCATGTGCCCTTTTAAACAATAAGGAAGTGATTGATAAATCACAAGAACACATAACGCTACATCTGATCCTAGACTTTCATAAATACTTGCATGTTACTGACACTGTAGCAGTAGCTGTATGTTACTGACACTGTAGCAGTAGCTGTATGTTACTGACACTGTAGCAGTAGCTGTATGTTACTGACACTGTAGCAGTAGCTGTATGTTACTGACACTGTAGCAGTAGCTGTATGTTACTGACACTGTAGCAGTAACTGTATGTTACTGACACTGTAGCAGTAGTTGTATGTTACTGACACTGTAGCAGCAGCTGTATGTTACTGACACTGTAGCAGTAGCTGTATGTTACTGACACTGTAGCAGCAGCTGTATGTTACTGACACTAGCAGTAGCTGCATGTTACTGACACTGTAGCAGTAGCTGTATGTTACTGACACTAGCAGTAGCTGCATGTTACTGACACTGTAGCAGTAGCTGTATGTCACTGACACTGTAGCAGTAACTATGTTACTGACTGTAGCAGTAGCTGTATGTTACTGACACTGTAGCAGTAGCTGCAGAACTGAACTTTGAAATTTAATCTGAAAATGATACAACACTGGCAATAAGACTTGTTTTTGCTTGTAGATGTAGGCAAATCTCACCTAAAATAAACAAAGTAACATCATGTGATGAAGGTCCTCCTTTTAATCAAACCTCAAGATGTAAACACTGTGAAGGACAAAAATAATTGCTGTAGTTACAGTCCTTCAATAGACAGAGTGTGCCAACAGTAGTACACATATCGTTACTGAAGGCACTGTTTACTATATATTAAAAGAACTTGAATAATGAGACATGACCATAAAAGTCTGTTTATGGTAAAACTAGAAATAAACATAGCAAAAGTCAAATATACAGTTGTAAATAATTTGTTATTGAAAACACTGTTTGGAATACATAAGCTGAAGACAGTGTCGGACAAAATACTGAAAATGTGGAATTTTTCACAACAGACGACTTTTTGCTTGCTTTACTGATAAACAAACAAATGTCAAGAAAATAAGTAATTTTGTACACAAACATGTACATCTGGCTAAGTATTTTTGTACAGAATTAGTCTTCTGGAACTGACAGAAAACTGTAAAATGGTAAAATTCTCTTGTGGCAAAAATATCTAGTTTAAAGTTATTAGCTAAGGAAGTGTTTGTTGATTTGCACCACGTTACAATAATCATCATGGCAGTGTTATAAATCTGTCTATTCATCACCTGCATTTTTGTAGCAAAAATTTTACAATTACAAATATCACTTTACACTTCGCACATGTCTCCCAATTAGTATATGTATAATTTGACAATCACATGACATGCTATTGCAATGTACCAGCATACACCTGTTCGCTGGTGCCTGTGTACATTGCATACGTACACAGGTAACTAGTAATCACATCTCGCACTCTCATTGGCTGGGACGACTGATCACCCAAAGGATAGCTAGTGTAAAGGATAGGAATATATACACGTTTCCATGGTAATTCAATATTGTAGATCCAAGATGGCAATTACTATAGTCAGCTGTAGTCTCACACACACTTGATACATGCAAGTCATGTGATGACACAGTGGTTAGCAAATGTACACCTGCTGATATAGTACAGCAGACTAGAAATTCTGAATGTAAAGGTGTTGAAATACACTATTGCATCAGATATTTTTTACCATAAATGTACTTGTCTGTAAAGTGCAAAGAAAACAACCTTTGTTCCCAGTTTGATTTACCAAGGCTCACTTTTATCAACTATTTACAAAAGTTGTCCTCCCTACCAGAATTCAATAATCTAAGCAGTTACTAACACTGAAAAAATAACATGAAGACAAACCTTTTGCATACAACAGAAAATAAATATATTGATGTACTTTGAAATATAATAAACATTTTGTATGTAAATCAATTTTTCATAAATAATTGATGAGATCTGTTTATATTTTCATTAAATCAACATATGAAGAAACTCCTTTGCAACCATTGACTGAAAACCATTGTAGTTTGAGCGGGAAATACTGGAGTTGATCTGTGACTCGATCAACAATTTCCTTTGAGGCCTGATAACCTTTCTGTCTCAGATCCTTCTCAATACATTGTTTGACATGGTGTTTTGTCAATGGTAGAAAAGGTACCATGAAATCAATGGTAGATTTCAACACTGTGTATATTAGATAGCCATTCATGTGATCAAAGTCGTTTGTATCAGATCCTTGTACAACAGTTTCACGGAAGGCAGTATGATAGAGATATCCTTTTATCTCATCAAGAGTCACTGAATCAAATGATTTACCCTGGAAGTACCGCTGCACCATTAATTCAATGATTTCTTTGCCAAAAAGGTTGCTTTCTAGAATGTAAATTACTTTTCCATTTTCAATCACTGATGAATTTCCTTTGAATACATCAATAAGTACTGGTAACAGACTTAAAGGGATGCTGTCAATCTCATCAAATACAAGAAATCTGACTTTACAGCCATATCGAGTTGTCGAGTTGATTACTTTTACGATCACTGTTTTGTATTCAGCTACTTTATCATCATGAGGGAAATCCAATGATGAGACAAACCTATGCATACACCTCTCAAGCTTTTGTTTCTTGAAAAGATGATCTGACAGAATTTCTGTTACCATGGTTTTACCAGTTCCAACCCCACCATGAAATGCTAACACTAGCGGGTTTACATTTGTATCATCCACAGCATAGTTGGTAATAACATTAGACAGAAGTTCATTCACTATATGCTGCCCAAATACTGATTTTTGTAATACTTTGTCAAGTTCTGTAGTGTTAATATTCACTGGTTTGCTTCTTGTCAGGCCAAGAGGAAGATTAATTTCTTTTTGTACAGAACTATTTTGACTCATGAGTAGTACTGCAAGGAGAACTGCTGATGTGACAAGAAGCAATAACAACCACCTCGAAGTCCAAAAACTGTGACTGTTGGCATTGTTTTCTGTTGCCTGTGTTTTTTTTGAAGACATCTTCCGCATCTGATCCTTAGTTTCCTTCATTTCTACTTCTCTACAGCTTTGATCAACATGTTTTCTTTGCCGGGATTTTGTTCCTGTCAGACTCCTACCGGGAAAGGTTTGTCTATTTGGTAAAGTGTTATTTCCTAAACTAGGAGGAACAGAAGCACTGCGAGAAAAGCAACCACTTTGAAGTCTTCCTGTTTTGGGTTTAATCACAGGAACACGTAAACTTTCATTTCTGTTAATCTTCACTCTATGATTAGGTAATATAGTTTGCATACTAGCATTGCGATACAAAACATTCTTGTCGAATTTCTTCATGTTTCTATTTCCATCATATACTGTATCACCCCTTATGAACTGTTGATGGTAGTCACTATTGTTCATGGGTCTACTATCATCATGGACTACATCACTACAAAACAAATTTGCTTGAAAACTTGCAGACTTTTCATCATCATAACCTGTTTCGTTTCCTTCAAATTGTGAATAATGTTGAAATGACTGTAATGATACTGAGTGAGTATTTCCATCTTTAATTTGGAGATTCCCAGTCTGCTGAAATGAAAACACTTGATATTTCTGTGTGGGTGTCAAAGATGACACTGGTGGAGGATTGTGGGTTACTGTTAATGCTCCAGCCAGCCTGCTTGGTTGGAGTAGATTTTCTCTCTTTGGACCAATAATTGACATAGAGTTCCTGGAAATACCCTGTAGAGTTGACTGTGGTCTATTGATAAATTGGTTTGGATATTCTTCCCCTGGCACTGACTGACAGAGAAGACTTGGCTGCAATGCAAGCAGAGATTGATAGAAATAAATAAATAACTAGTATTCATACATGCATGAAGGTAGGAATAGAAGAACTGTGTTAATTTTTACTTTCATGCATCTCTCTCCATGATATGTGTAAGGGTTTTGAAATAATTATTAACATAACAATACCTTCAGTCTCTCAATCTTATACAAATGTCATCTGATAATCTATAGCTAATTTCTGAGAACACTGATGCTACAAACAATGGGGGGGGGGGGGTAGGTTAGTATGTTGTGTACACAGTCGTGTGGGTGAACCATGGAAGTATCACCCATGTACATGTACTTCCATAAGACGTATTTACCATACATATTTTTTTTTAAATCATACAGATTCATTCGAGTAACTGCAAGTAGCGGTGCTGACGTACTACCTTCCATCTACTTCCGGTTTCCTAACAGCATGTCTGCGAAAACATGTGAACAAGCAACAAACTATACAGAAACCTACCATCCGTGATGGTTGCCTCTTCATATTCTTCAAATGGGTTAACAACACGTAACAACGAGGGACTCATTGACGAAAAATGCCCTAAATATGCCATGATATCATTTCGTATTTCCCGGACTTTGAGCTTTTCAAGAAGTTTTCACTGGGAAGGTTCAGAGGTCACAATAATCACGCCCACCTAAGTAGGTATAATTTCAGACTAGAATAATTTATTTGCCAGAGTTTTCACAAACATTCACAGAAAATAGATCTATGTAAATATTTATGTTAGAGCATGATATGACTGAATATTGTTGGTGACACGTGACAATGTCTCTTCCATGAAAGTTCAATAAAAACAATGATATTTAAGACCCTCTAAGACAGTGTTTACTATTGACATACACTACAGACGGGTTGCCAGGGGAAATTGCATTGACATGCAAAATACGGTACATTACATGGCGGCCTTCTAATTATCCGGAAAAATCACCGGAATTATGCCACTTATGGTTTGATATGGACATTATCGAAATGTAAGCAACAAGTGGGAATGTAAAACGCACAAAAGGAAGTGATTTGACGTAAGTTAATCTTGACTTAGCACTACAACTTCACGAAGACGAGTCTGTGGAGAGCGCGTCGTGTACAAATATGTACATGTACTTTACTGCATGTGTGACGTGCACGTCTCACTTTCTTGGGGATTTCTTCCGTCGGAAAGTCCATCAGTGCGTGGGGGTGTAAGGGGAGGGAGGGCTATAGCAGTTTTGTTGTAACTTGCACCTCTCTGTATATGGTTTTCAATACGACAAATTCTGTTTTTGTTATCGTTAAAACAACACAGTTTAACAACGGTGAATTTGAGTTGATAGACAAGCAAAGACATAAACAATGTTTGTGTTGACATCGACAAGATGGTAAATATTTTGAAAACAACCACAGAGTTATATCACCTTGTCAGCGGAAAAAAAAAATACTCTCATGCGAGAATACGTTGTACTAACTTTCACACAATGTGAACACGGATGATAAAAACTTGCACATTGTACATTAGTTTCAACACGTCAATGAACAGATCTAACGGTATTTACAAATAATTTTGACAACCGAAAAATAATCAGTAAAAGGTAATATGTGTGTTCGTATATATTTGATAACTATCATTTTTGTATTTCTTATTAAAATTCTTTTTTTCCCACAGTGCACTTGCACTTTGTGTTTCTCCTTTCAAAATATCTCTTTTCCAATCACATTTTTCTCAGTTTCCCCATTCTTATGGTAGTCATTCTTTCCTTTCAGACTCAATTGTACTTTCCTTTATTGAGTATACTTCAAATTTCATTAAATGTGTTTTGTGTACATTTTTCAAATTCAACCAAATTTCAGATGGTTATAATTTTTCTACCTTTTCCCCCCAACCGCAGACCCAGTGTACAATGTCATCCACCCTCCCCCTATCCCCAGCCATGGCAGCTGTTGTGACTGGTCAGATTAGAAGTGTTAGCATTGGCAGTTTGTACAGCATAGCTGAGGGTAGTGAACCTATCAGTGAAAACGATGAAATACAAAGTGTAAGTATACATTTAATAGTGAATTATAGTCATTATGACATTGTTGTATACATGAGTGTTTCTTGGGTATCAAATCTTGTAAAGAAATCTACTTGAGCCATCCCAGATCTTTACCTTAGTGTTCCCAACAAAAACAGAAATTAAATTTACCAGAAATGTTTTATAGTATAAACTTTATTGTAGATCCTACCCCACTCCACTCCACCCATCCCACCCCATCCCACCCCACCCCACCCCACCCCACCCAAGGACAGGTGACAAACAGAAAACAACCAACATGTGAAAATCCCTCTATTTTGGGATTAAACAATATCTTTTCAGTAGAAAAAATATTTAACATCTACAAATTTTACAGTATGTGTGAAATAATGCGTGTGACTGTCTTGTCCTTGATTTGGACATAGACCCTCCACCAATTTTGGATCATACACGATATAAAATGGTTAGTGTCTCCTAATTCATCTAGTGTGTTTCCCCTTACAGGTTATTGAACTTCAAAGTAAAGGTGATGCAGCATTTCAAGACAAAGACTTTTTAGAAGCTATCAAGTTTTACAGTGAGGCCTTGGAAATTGATAGTCAGAAATTAGAGTTGTTGAGTGCCAGGGCAGCTGTATATCTGGAAGTCAGACAGTATGATCTAGCACAGAAAGATGCTGAACAACTTGTCAAAATCAACCCATTAATACCACAGGTGTGTATATACATGTACATATGTACATTGGTGTCAATGTTTGTTGTACATATACCAGTGTGAATGTATACCAGTGTACACTTACATTGTGTTGCCTGAGTTTTATACATACTGCCCATTTCATGTTACTGTTCACTTGCTGTGTTTTAATACTGCACTGAAACAAGTAAGAAACATACTGTACATTCTACAGAGCAAGGTTGAACTTTCTTGCTATAATTTGTCTATATGGAATAAACACTGGAACTAGATGCAAAGACGCCGGCACCAATGTTTTGATGTCTGCATTTGATGTCTGCGTGATGACATGTTAGTTCATTTTATTTCTGATTATTTCGTTTAAACAAAGTGTTGCAAGAAATAGTATTCATACAATCTTGCTATCTTAAAAGTGGGTATGTGCATTTTCTTACTGGTCTCTACATGGCTGTATCAAATAGAGTCAGTGAATGGTAACATGGAAAGGGCAGTACCAGGTGTGCTGTTAACTGAACACAAATGTGCATTGTGTGGGTCGGGGTATTATTATTTATCATTGAAATTTAGGAGCTCTAATAAATCAAATCCTTCTGACTGTAATTTTCATTTTGAGGTGTCCAGCACGGGCAAGATCCAGACATATGTGATTATGAAGTAAAAGTATCACCAGCACGCTAACTTTTATTTTAACTGACTGACCATTTAAGATAATAAAAATAGAAAGAATTACCCTTATTCAACACTTGCTATTTTGGAAACTTTCGATCAAAAAACTAAATGTTATATCCATGACAGTTTGTTTTAACAAGAATTTTTATCACAGGATGAATTCTGAGCTGATGCTATAACAAATGGAAAAAAAATAATTGTAAATCTATGTGAAACATGAAAATTGAAACATTGTCAAAAAGATGTTATAATTACTATGGCTATAATAGTGTACTTTTATGATGACTATTCATTTCTTTCTCTTCAGGGTCATTACTTATTAGCTGTTTCCCTTGACAACCAAAGTCAGTATGACAAAGCTATTACCTCATTCCTGAATGCCCTAGACCATGATGCCGAGCATGAAGAGCAATTGGTGGATAACATAACTGTGGTAGCATCTAATCTATGTCACTTTCCTGATGATGTAATCAAGAGATTTGAGGGTAAGGAGAAGTCAGACACAAGGTTCTATCCATCATTATATTTGATAAAGTCTATACATGTATGATGTTAAACAGGAATACCACTCCAGGAAATAAATGCATTTTCATCAACTTTTGGTTCTGAAGAGTTATTTTATGATTTCACATCACACAAATTTCATGTGATTGCAAAGAAAAGTCATTTTGAAAGTGAATTTCTTTCACCTCTGTTGTTCTCTCAATGTGCTACTGTTGCATCATGGGATTGAAACCTATAAGTAATGGTGGACCAGTGTGAGAACAATATAGGTAAATTAGAGTTTCAATTTGGTGTTTGGCAGTTGTGCAAAATTTATGTGATGTGAAATAATGAAATGATTATCCAGAAATTAAAGTTTATGAAAATACCTTCAATTCGTGGAGTGGCATTCCCATTAATATGTTTTGATGATTACTTTTGTTTCATGTTGAGACACTGTCATAGTATTCCAACTACTAAAACATACTAAATTGATGTCAAGTATATAAAGCTCAGAGCAGGAAATTGATTATATAATGTAACAATCAGCCCATAACATAATTCTTTGGTTACCAAAAAATTTGAAAAAATACCACAGGCTACAAATGTAGGTTATCAGGCTGGCTTCTTTACTCACCCACTTTTACCACATTGTTAAGACCATGACTCATATTTCCTAAATTTTATGTTCAGTGTATATTTGTATGTACATTTTGAACCTTTAATTTAGCAAAAAATAGGGACTCGGTAACAGACTCCATGTGCTTCTTTGAATAATAACAAACGTTATTGTGATTTTCTTGCAGAGATGTCTCCTCTACAGAAGGTAACTGAGGTAGGAATTCAACTGCATAATGAAAGTCACCATGACCTGTGTATTGAGGTGCTAAATAGAGCTCTTAAAATGCAACCAGAGGATGTTGTATACAGCATGAAGGCGTCAGCTACCTTAGCTGCCTCTTATCTGACACTCAAAGACCTCACAAGAGCCAAAAACTACTTCCAGTTATGCTTGAGTACAGCCATGAGAGAGCAAAATATTGAATATGAGTCCAAAAGTTACGTAAACTTAGCTAATATTCACTTACTGGAGAACAATATCCAACAAGCAATTGCGTATTATGAAAAATTATCAGCCATTGGTAATGATTTGAAAGCACAGAGTCTGGATGGGAGTTATCCATCGTATTGGTCTATGGAATTACGATGTGCCCTCCATCAGAACCTGAGTGTGGCGTACAAAGAAGTGCGGAATTATCCACGTGCACTTCAGCATGCTCTGTTACATGTTGAGCTTGTACAAGACAGTACAGAAGCAGACATGCTCCTTCCATTAGCTCATCATAATGTGGGTACATATTATGAGATGGTCAAGGATTACAAATCTGCTCTGAAACATCACGAAATATATCTTGGTCTTTCAAAAGGGAGGAAAGACAAAGTTGGAATGGCTACAGCTTATGCATCTCTTGGTAGAGTTTATGGAATCCTGTATAATTTCAAATTGGCTGAATCATACCAAGAACAATATTTACACATGACGGAAAAGATAAAAGATTATGAAGGGCAAGCCAAAGCTTTATGTAACTTAGGTGAAATTCATCTCATCAAGGAAGACTTTGACAAAGCGTTGTCATATTTTCAACGCTACCTCAGAATGAGTCGGAGACTCGATGAGTTTGAAACTGAATGCCGAGCATTTCTCAAAGTTGGTGATGTCTTCAAATGTCAAGGGCGCCCTCAACATGCTCAATATTACTATGAGATGGCAGTTTCTATATCAGAGAAGTTGGAGGATAATGAAGATCTTGTCAACAGATGTCGTTGTGAGGTTGCATTTGCTTTAACGTTATCGATCTCAAAAGACGATATGGAAAAGGCACGTTTGGTATTTGAGGAACTTATTCCTTTCTATTGTAAAAAGATACAGCAGTATGAAAATGAAAATATTGAATGTCCTGAAGAACTTAAGACAGCATTACTGAACTGTTATGATGGGATGCAGATTTCACTGTGCAAACTAGAAAAGCAAGACACGGCTTTGGAGTATGCTGAGGGATACAGACTAGCTAAATTTGATGAGATCATAAAAAAGAAACTAAACACAGAAGATGAAGGTATCAAGAAATCTGAAATTGCCAAGCTGCCATCTCGAGAAGAGCTTTGTAAAGTCGTAAATCGTCAAAGTGCCACTGTTTTGTACTACTCAATGACTGATGCATATCTCTTAATCTGGGTTCTCAAACCAAGTGAAGGGGTCATCAGGGTACAGGTGGAGAAGGCCATCTGGGAAAGTTGCCGGCATAAAGTCAGACGAGTGCTGGAACAGTTACAGAAGGTAAAGGATCAGAAATGTGATTTAGATTGTGAGAATAGAGCCCTGCCATCTAGGAATCGCTCAGTCAGTCACTTGCAGAGGAAATATCTTGCCAAGTCAAAAGATTGGAAGACAAAAGAAAAAAGGAAAGAAGCAGGAAAGGAACTAGAGAAAGAAAATAAAGTGAAATTATCACCTCAGAGACAGCTGTATGACATCATAATTGCACCAATTGAAAAAGCCCTGATAGATGTTACGGAAATTTTAGTTGTCCCAGACAAAGAGTTGACACAGATACCGCTGGATATTCTTGAAGATGAGAAGGGTGTGAAAATAAGTAAGAAGTATAAAATCACAATTATGCCAAGTTTAGCTGTTTTGGATGTATTGACAAAAGAAAACAAAACCACAGAATCTACTGAAAAAAGTGTGCCAAAGTCTGAAGAGTTCTTCCCCATATACCTTGATGACCATCTACGTGTTGTCATTCCACCTGACGAGACTCCGCTGAGTCCGCTTCGTGAACAGCTTCGTAAGGCTCCAATGATGGCAAGAGAAAAGGGTAGTAACCCAAGCTTCATTACATTTGGTACAAATCACTATGATCATGTTCCAACGCCAAAGGAGAAACAAAACAGAGCAGAAATTATTCTAGCTCGTGAGAAAAGTAAGGTTGGAACTTTAGTGACCCATTCATCTACTGACACTGAAGTACTGAGAGGAGATGGTGTCCATACTAAGTTTCATCAGGATAGCAAACAACATCAATCCTTGGTTATTGGCAACCCAATATTACCGGACAAATTGAAACTACATGGTCAGGTAATCTTTTCAACATTTTCCTGCTGTACAGTAGTATCATCATTACAGACCTTAGAATGCCACTTTTAGGTCAGAAAGCTAAACAAGAACATTAACTGTTCTTGTGAGTCAAAATAAGTCAAACCAGTCTGTACATGGTATAACCTATGAATGCTACATTTCTTTATATGTATGATGTGAATAGAGAATAGTCATTTCACAGCCATTTTATCCATCCTTTACAGCTGCACTAGTTGTAACTTGGGTGTTAGTTTTTGATTAAACAACCAAATATATATCCATGTATTAGATATATGTATTGGTACATTACATTACAACAACCAAATATATATCCACTGGAAATAGTTCATATACCAATACATGTAGTTAGACATTGTACATTATAATCAGTGGTCAACTATATCCAGAAGTACTACTAGCAACAGGTTGAAATCATAATTGCATTGGTGTGCTGATTTGGGGATGTTGACCTACATTTGTAAAAATCAATTTTGTACCATAATGTGTACAGCTATACAAATATATTTACCCATAAGTGATTCAATACTATTCATGGTGTACAATATTATGAGTAAGTCATCAAAAACATTCCATTTGCTGTTAAGTACCCTACTTTTGAAATGTACCAATACATATATCTAATACATGTAGCTCGCGCAGTGGCCCCAAAGCGGCTCAGTGACTAGTACGCATGCAAGTTCTATATACTATGTGATATTTTTTTGGTGGTTTTACCCAAGGATGCATTGCGGCACAATGACTGCGCATGCGTGTTCTACATACCATGTGCATTCTCCACGCAGAGGGTGCTATCTACAATTATATCATCATGAGGCAGCTGGTCACAAATGAATCTACCCTGTGCAAGCTTATGGGCTTTGCCTAGTTATGATATTATTGACCATCTCAGTTTCCATCATTTGTGGCACAAATGACCATATTCCAATCTATTCTACATTTGTATTCTTCAGATTTGGCGTCCAGCTGGTGAGTTGATGGTGTCACAGTGTGAAGCACTGAATGTTGCTGAGTACTTAGAGACCAAGGCATTAATTGGTTGTGAAGCCACTAAGGATACCATCCTGACTAAATTAACACAGACAACTCTGGTACACATTGGTAAGTAAATTAACACAGACAACTCTGGTACACATTGGTAAGTAAATTAACACAGACAACTCTGGTACACATTGGTAAGTAAATTAACACAGACAACTCTGGTACACATTGGTAAGTAAATTAACACAGACAACTCTGGTACACATTGGTAAGTAAATTAACACAGACAACTCTGGGACATATTGGTAAGTAAATTAACACAGACAACTCTGGTGCTCATTGGTGAGTTTATCTTGTCTACTACACTCTACCAGTACTGTCATACTTGGACATGATAGCTATGAATCTGTATTATCAACAGGACACGTTATTTACTACAGTCAACATCTAAAGCTATAAACTTAACAATGTGGATTGGTTGCCAAGGGTGATGATACTATGAGTGTGAAGAAGTCTAGTGAACAGAACTGCTGCTGCTATACTGCCATACTGTCACTATCTGCCATACTACTGCTATACTGCCATACTGTCACTATCTCTCATAATTAAGTACAAATGGCTTGTATTCTTGACTTTAAAAGTTTCCTTGACAAGCTAGGTCTTACTTATGCAAACTATTCTTTGCTTTTAGTTTTTAAATAAAATTCAGTTGAAAAAAATGATGAAATAAGTAAAAGATTATTTTTGTAAACATAGTCAACAGCTGTCATGCATTTGTAGTGTCCAAGAGTCACTTACATGTATGACTTGAAACTTGGAGACAGAATCATGGGTGCATGCTGAGCATGGTATGTGTGCCCTCTATGGTAAAATGTACTAAAATTAATATGATTACAAGCATAATCATAACACAGCATTGTGGTTCATGAGTCAATGATATAACCACTATAAATCACAGAAACCAATCAGTTTCATAATAATGAAGTTATTTTTACCATTTTGTACTGTATTGTAGACAAAATATTGACATTGTTTATATTTACTTGTTCCTAGCTACGTATGGTTCCTGGGAGGACAGTGTGTTGGTGGTTGGACCAAGTCCTAGTAGTCAACCAAATGAAGATGGTAGTCATGATGAAGATAATTATCAAATTGGTGCTAAAGACATCATGAATATTCAAATGAAGGCTGACCTGGTCATTTTAAGTAGTTGCTATGGTGATATACACAGAGATGTTGATTTCACATTGCCATCAGCCCTTCTAGCTGCAGGTAAGAATTATGATTATGAAAAATAAAGATATTATGGACACTCAGATATTTGCAACAGAACAATGACTGATACAGAAAGGGGTAGTCAGACAGACATACTGATACAGAAAGGGGTAGACAGACAGACATACTGATACAGAAATGGGTAGTCAGACAGACATACTGATACAGAAAGGGGTAGTCAGACAGACATAACTTTTACAGGTCTGGAGAGACTAACAGATAAAATACTGAACATCAATGGTGATAAGTGGAGAACTGAGAAATAGTGATGGAGGGGGGCAAGGGGGGTATTCTTCTGAAATGTTAGGGGCAAAGGGGGGGGGAGATACATTTTGTTATGCGTTAGATCTTGAGTTATGTTCTGTTATTGATGATTGTATTAATTTATTTATTTATTTATTTGTCATTACTTGTAGGATATCTCAGAAAACATGTAGTGTGTATCGTATTAGTACTTTAAATTTTGAATGTTACAGCAGTTAAAATGTTGTGGGTTTTTTTTCAGGTTGCAAGTGTGTCATAGTCATACTGTGGGCTATACCAGATATTGCAAGGGAGAAGTTTTGGTATCATTTCTACAAGACATTACAGGATGGTAACTATGTCTCTGTTGCTATGGCAAAAGCCAAAGAAAACCTAGCACAGGATGAAAGGTGAGGTCATGTCACGGTTGTATCAGTGTGTGTTAATAGTAGGAAAACATCTCTCTGATACATTTGTCATATGTGTATATTAAATCTTCTGCGCACCACGATTACATCTACAGAATCACGTTAAAGTGTGAAAGCCTTGACATACCTGTACATATTGTTGCGTCAGTGCAAGAAGGTTGTATCTGCTATACAAATTGTATGATGCGATAATATATCAAAGGTGCACTAGCTGATAAGCATTATTATTCACTCAGACAACAAACAATATATTCACTGAAAAGTGCATACAATGATTAGACATTATACATGGTAATAAACAGTTGATTTTATCCACAAGTAGAACATTTACTGGTTCAAACTGTGATCACATTTTGGTGCTGATTTTAATCAATTTGATGAGATTTATTGTACCATATTATGTGTACAACTATACAAATACATTTACCCCATTACTGATTCAATACTGTAAAATATTACGAGTTAGTCATTATAATTTATATCTAACAAAACAGTTTCAAAAAATGTTCCACTTGAAGGTAGTGCAGCTTTGACCAAGTTGTATTTAATATAATTTGAAATGAAATTTAACAACAAAAATGATTGCGAAATGTTATTTTCTGAATTTCAGATTTACTGATCCCATGTATTGGGCACCATTTCTGATGATTGGTCAAGATGTATACATCTGTGTACACCAAATAAAACATGCCATGCTAGACCAGTTGGTAGATACTGCAGAGAAAGAAGTCCTTCAAGCTATGCCTGTTAATGCTCTCAATATTTCACCAGAGCCAGCTGAAGTCTCCTCACAAGAAATTACTCTACCCAAACTACGACAGAATCTGTCAACATTGTTAGAACATCATGTGGAACACCCTAAGGCTATACCATTGTTACTACAGCTAGTAAGTTAGACTGGTCAAATAAGTTGTGTGTATTTGTTGATGTATTCATGGAACATGGTATAATAGAATGCTGTTCCTATTTCTATTCCATTCAGTTTTATTTCTTTGACTGTAAAGCACTGTAAATGCTGTATTGTAGTTTAATGTATTACAGTGTATGGTACTGCACTGCACTGCAATGTATTACAATTTTCTATTTTCTCACATAGGTGACAGAAAGCCTGACGTTATTGCTAAATCCACAGAAAGATTTACTGACAAGAAAGCTTGCACAGCCAGCAATGGTTGCACCTGGTGCTATACCATTACTCAATCTAGTGGGTTTTCATTTTCAAGCCAAAGGAGCCTACAATACTGAACCATATGTAGTATTCCCACACTGGGACCATGATGGACTGCTACAACCAGCACATCAAGCTCTCAAAGCATTAGTTGGTGAGTTCACAGAAAATGTAATCCATCAACCATTTGTAACAAACTGTTGTTGTCAGAATACTCTGTACATAATAAAAATAACTATGTATAACTATGTAAGAATAAATATGCACTGTTGCAGTAACTTGAGTAAGACAGATATTTAACATTGTAAATAGCTACAGTAAGTGTAAACTTCAAATGGAATTTTTCAGTTCTAAATTCGATGTTTTCTTATTTCCAGATTTAACCAACAACTCACCATGCTGCAGTGCTCTGTCCAAACTATTAGTTGGCTCTGAGGATGCATTGTCAGGACTATTGGACATTGTAAGTACACTGAACTTTGTTTTAATGAAATGTAACATTGTGAGAAGTCCTGATCTCTGTGACGGTGTGTTGTATACAGGCACTGATAGACTGTGATGCATGATTAGGGTACTGTTACTTAATACTATGCTTCACATTGTTTTTTTTTACGTTAACTGGACGACACATTTGGATTTCCAATCATAAATGATTATTATCCAATCAACACAATAAACAATTTCATACATAATTTCAACTCATGAATACAACACAGCTACCTATCCTGACATATGCTGGCGAAATATGGGGTGTTCTCCAAAATCAAACAACTTGGGACAAAACAGAGACAGAAAAATTCCATCTACGTTTTTGTCGCCAAATATTAAATGTCAGCAACAGAGTGAGCAAAATAGGATGCAGAATGGAACTTGGGAGAGAACCACTGATTAGTAGAATATACTACTCAGCAATAAACTATTACAAATACCTCAAGACATTAGACAATAACAACTTAGCCTATTATGCAATGAATGACATGGAGAACAATGATTACACAGGTTCATGGCTAACTACCTTTGAACACAATATACAATTATATAACAGCAAGAATATCAACAATTTAACAAAACAAGAACTATACAACTCAATTAGACAATATTATATCAATCAATGGAATGAAAATAACAAAAGGGAAAACTCTAAGTTATGTACATACAACAACTTCAAAAATTCCCTGGAACAAGAAGAATACATTAAAGTAATGAACAATAAACAACACATCAAAACAATAGCCAAATTTAGATTAAGTTGCCATCAACTTGCCATTGAGAAGGGTAGATATACAAAACCAAAAACACCAGTAGAAGACAGACTATGTACACATTGTAAAGAAATAGAAGATGAAAGACATCATCTAATTCATTGTAAATTATATACAAAACAAAGAGAAAAAATGTTTAGTATTAATTCACTACCCTCAACTCAAACTTTATAAACTTAGATAGAGGAGAGCAATTTAGATATATACTACAATCAAAACATAAGGATATTATAACCGCTCTCTACATATACCTGGATGATACATGTAGTCAATAGACACACACTAGAACTACTGTATATTTTAATATTTATATTTCATAGATCATTATTAACTTTATTTTGTTTAAATACCAAATTAGAAATGTAAAATTTTCTAAACGGCTAAAATAAAGTGTTATCTTATCTTATCTTATCTAATATAGTAGTCTACATAAAAGTTGATGTGTTTTTCTCGTTATATAGGTCAGTATCACCAAACACTCCTGGGAGATTCAGCTAAAGGTCACTGACATAGGGGTCAGGTCATTGTGGGGTCACCATACATGTAGAGATCTTTTGACATCCATCGGTTTCCAACAAGTTGGAGTTTTACTGCTGTTTACCAATACAAGCTTAAATAGGTATGGAATGCTAGTCATAAACATTTATATTCTTGATCAATTTTTTTGTGTGAATTCTATGTAAAATCTATCTGAGTTTCCCAGGCATTTTACTGAGGTTCCCTGTCATACTAACAGTACAAGGTAGGGGGAAATCTATGCCTGTTTTACCAAAGTTTCCATCTTTTACTGAGGATTACACCAAAATTATGGTACACTGTATTGAAATCTTTGCAAACTTTACCAGATTTCCCCCCTCTATTAGTGTCAGAGGTTCCCATCAGTATTACAGTACAATTACTTAGTAATATACTATGGAAATCTAGGTAAGTGTTTCCACTTCTGATAATGGGATTCCCAAATCATAGATAAAAACACTCATCTTAATATTCAAAGTCAAAATCATACTTACCGTTTTTGAGGCCATGTAACAGATTTTTTGATGTCATACTTTTATTTTCTTTCATAGGAAACTGTTGAATGGTAGTTTACATGTACTGGCTTCAGTATTAGGAGAGAAAGGACAAGCCATGTTGGACAAAGTTGATGTAAACTATTTAGGAGTAACCAGCAGGAGACTTAGATCAGCAAGTTCTATGAGGCCAGGATCTAAGTCACTCAAATTACCCTCCCTTAATCCTATTTTGCTGTCTAGGAATAGGGTAAGTTTATCAGCTTGCATGCTGTCTAGGAATAGGGTAAGTTTATCAGCTTGCATGCTGTCTAGGAATAGGGTAAGTTTATCAGCTTGCATGCTGTCTAGGAATAGGGTAAGCTTATCAGCTTGCATGTTGTCTAGGAATAGGGTAAGTTTATCAGCGCGCGCTGTCTAGGAATAGGGTAAGTTTATCAGCTTGCATGCCGTCTAGGAATAGGGTAAGTTTATCAGCTTCCATGACACAACATACTACAGTACACTGTACAGTATGGTATGACACAGCACATCACAGAATCATGTGGCACAGCACAAAATGATATAGTACATCACATGCTATAGCAGTGTGACACAGTATGACATAGCATTACTGTGAATTGTAGCACTGCACTTCAAAAAAGTCAAGTTCGACGCATGAATCAGTATGGTATTGCAGAAGACTGCACAGAATAAGATGTGGCATACTACATTACAACACGCACACACACACACACACACGAGTATGCATCCTGTTTGACTCATAGCACACCACAGATTGATCAACTTTACCAATATAGTAAAAACACAGCACAGTTTCTCTTGAACTCACTATCTCATACAGCATCGTAAAACAAAAGTGACTTTGATCATGGTTTATAACTTTCTTTCTCAGTGTAACCATAGAACCTCCACATGATCTGTGATATATTCAACCTTCAGACAAAAATGATAATAGTTTGTCCTCTATGCATCCTGCCAACCAACTTGTCATTCACCTTGTTTTCCATTCGTATAGGTCCAACTAAATATTAACATTGCCTATACCAGTTGATTTCAGACCAACTTTCCCAAAGTCACTATCAAAGCATTAATCCACAAATTTTACTAATATGGGTGTGCAAGTCCATGATATACAATATAAATTTATTTCTTACATAGGTTCATATGTCTACACCATGGCTGACCCTTGAAGGTGGAGAGGATGAGAAGAAATTGAAGATACAGATGGCACAAAAGTAGGTTTATTAATAGTTTATAGCATTGCCTCCCCTTGTGATTTTTACTTCCATACAAGAAAGGAATGCTATCTCATTGTTGAATTCTATATACTCTGTTTCTGACTTCACATACAATATCAGTAGTTGAACATAAACCATTGAGTTGTCTGGATCTGTATGGTTTGAAAAAAGTCCATTACGATACCTATCAGAAAGATAGTTTTAATGAATTGTTTTGGATGTCAGAGTCATGTTGAACATAACATTTTGCTACTCACTAAATCAAAAAAAGTTTTGAGAATAATAATACAAATTTATTATATGTTGCACACTGACTGCTAAGACCCATATGAGGCAACACAGTGGATAGTGTGAGAACAGTGCAGGTGAAATAGTTTCAATTTGGTGTGCCTGATCATAATAGTTTTCTGTTCAATCTTCCTACAGTCTCAGTGATGTGTATTCGGAATATCGTTACTACCTTATGAAGGCCCATGATTGGCAGAATTATTCACTCAAACCACAAGCAAGTCAAGCACTGGCATCTATTGGTGAACCTAAACCTAAACCTAAAGTTGTCAAGGTTAAAGCAGGTTTCACTTCATCTATGAACCGCGTCCCTGTTGAACAGGAACCTACTCTGACGATAGCAGGCATTGAACAGAGGAGAGATTACAGTAACTTCTTACTGCATAGTAGATCAGAAAGCATTTTAGCAAGACACAAGGAGGCTGCAAGGAAAGTCTATTTACCGTATGTGAAGAAGCTCGCTCAGAATGATTAGTTAGGTGGAAGTGTTCAATGTACTTGAACTCATTGGGTATGCTCAAATATGAATGGTATGCTCTAGTGGCAGTAAACATGACTGTTTTTCTTTTCATACCTGACACGAATGAAACAACATCACGATGGGAAGACTGACAACAAGTGTGTAATGCGATGTTTTGTTGATGTCATGTTTTATAGAAATGTTTGTAATTGTTTACAATGTAATTTCATATTCAGCTTTAGCTTTTAATACATGGAAGAAATCTAATGTACCTCTGCATTTCATTTACCTTGCTGGTGAAAGTAATTCCAAAGTAGAAAAACGAGAGTAACAACTTGACTCTAAACGTTTGTATATGATGTAGATATACTGGAGAATAAACTCTGATTTTACTTAGGAGTCTAAACTCCAGTAAACAGGATGGGGAAAAAATGAAAATATATCTTTTTTTTTCTGTACATTAAACCATGACATTATTTAATGTAAACTTTGATTTACAACATACTTATTGTCCACACTTTACATGACCACAGATATGCATCAATTTACATAGATATATTACACACCATACATACATACATACATACATACATACATACATACACACACACACACACACACACACACACACACACACAGTATTTTTTTGTGATAAAACTTTGTCTTGTTTTCTACAGTGATATCTATGCAAATGTTCTTTTCAACCACAGGTGTACAAAATTTCAGAATTCTTAAATGGTATGCTAAGTAACTTTGCAGTGTCAAATATATATATCACACTGCACATATTCTTATCTTAAATGGTGACAAAAATGTATCATATTTTCAACACTTTTCTATAAAAATTTGTGACATTAATGAACAAACAGGTATTTTATAATGATGGATTAACTAAATTAGATTCAATTTTGAAAAAAAAAAATATGTAAATATTTGTAAATAATTTTATATAATTACTATTGAGAATTTTTTATTAATAAAATTGTGATTTTAATTCTGAATAAAATGAAATAAGGTGCATAAAGCCAATCATGACAAAATGATAAATTAGAATAAAACCTGTATTAGTCACAGATTTGTGTCAGTTGGACAGTTTAGGTGCTAAATTCTATGGAGCACTGAAATTGATATATCACTGCTTTAGGTGAAGTGGTGTAAAGTTAGAATATGCACTCAAAATGACCTCTAAACGGGATGTAGCGGAGTTTAAAAGTAGCTGGTCAAATGTGAAATGTAGGCAGTAAGATAGATGAACGAGACCCAAGAATCTGTCCATCAATGGAAACATATTGGTTGAAATAAAGGATTTATAAACAAATTCCTGAAAAAGTAGCCAACAAAAGATTGTGGAGTAGTCAGTTGTTTTTTACCGACTACCAACCCTTGTCTACATCCCTATTTAATGATAATGAACATTTACATAACAAGTCATATCAAATAACAATTTTGTAGACTGTTAAATTTAGTTTGGTTGCCAAGATTTACATTGTTATGCTATGTTGGAGTGATTACTACCATGTTGCTACATTCAAGACATAAAAATTCAGACTTTATTTTTTCTACTTACTTTGTAATTTCAAACAAGTTGTTTGACAAATGTTCTCAATACTGAAGTCCTTTTACATGTTAAAACTGTATTGGAAGGACATTCAACAGTCTAACATCAATTTCATCACTAAAGGAACCATTTTGTAAATCATTCCACACACTGACTTAATATGTTAGTCAATTTCAATTATGTAAACAATATATTAGGTTAAAGGGGAATGCTACTCCAAGAAATAAAGGTATTTTCATAAACTTTGGTTTCTGGAGTCATTTCATGATTTCATATCACACATATTTTGTGCGATTGCCAAGAAATATCAAATTAAAACTCTATTCCATCTCTATTGTTTTCATACTGGTTCACTGTTGCATCATGGGACTTAGTAGACATGCATGCTTATTAGACACACACAGAATATTCATGACTCTAAATGTTTATTACCTTTAGATAATCATGAATATTTAGTGTGCATCTAATACATATGTATGTCTGTTATGTCCCTGAGGCAATGGTGAAGGTGATGCTGATGTGATGTAAAATTATGAATTGACTACCTAAAAACCAAGGTTTATGAAAGTACATACATTTCTAGAGAGGCGTCCCTTTAACAGTGATCTTCGTACATTATTTGCCAAATATAACCCTGGTTTATGTACAAGTACAATAAAGTTCAGAAAGGTACTGTGATAAAATATTTACTGTCAGAACCATGACTTGTCTTAGTTCTTTGTAATATGTATTCAACTCTGTAATAACTCAGACCATTCATAAATTACATTCCATGTCAAGTTGAAGTGTACTTTGAAAAACCACACCTTGGAATTTGATGCCAATAAAGTTTTTGATTTGATAATGCCATTTAGTAGTGAGTTAGTCATCACTACTAGTATTTCTAACAGTGTTTTCATATAGCCTTCAGTGATTGGCTTAGATTGTGTCATGTGATATGGAGTAGTGACCTCAATTTGCATAGTACAGGGTACTATTCATATTTTATTTTCCCTAGGGCACTATTGACACAAGAGTCCTACTGGTGATATGCTTTGACTATGGAAAGAATATGTGTGAGAGAATGTGATGTGTTATAAAACACTTATTGCCTGGCCTTATTCGGGCACTAGTAGAAGTCATATTACCCCACATGCTGTTATGTAGCAACCATTTCCCTTGGATTTCAGTCTTAAGGAAATATGTACAGCATAACAGCCCTCGGGGTACTAGATTTCTGCAAGTGTCTTCATAGCCAGGCAATAAATGTATAATATAACATTTTCAGATCAAATTGTAAAATTACCAGACGAAGTATGAAGAATACTAATGGTCATATCAAACAATCCAGTCTGACATAAAAAAGTGACATTCTTTGTGTTCAAGAAAGGATGTCACTTATAATTCCTTTTATTACAATCATTTTGAGGAAAAATATCACAATTCAATACAACAAAAATGCTATATCTACAATAAAAAGATTAATAATTTTGTATTTCACGGTAAAAATCATTATCTCATGCTAGATTAACACTACCACTCTCTTGGAAAGATGTTCTACCATTTCAACAAAAAGTCAATACAATGTAATATGGATTTCCCATCATGTATAAAAATCTAAATTACTTTCTGGGAAGTTTCTTAATTTTTATTTCAAAAGGAAATATTCACATCAGTGGAGTTGTTGACATCTGGACCCAATTTTTTTTATTCGATGTGTGTGATGATTATGTAAATACCAGAGATAAATAGCAAATAGCAGACCTCCAATGACAATACTGATGGACACTATGATGATCATCTGTAGTGGATAGGGAAGGATGGCATCATCTATGAACACCTGCCAAGAAAATAAGTAAAATTTGTGAGTTTTAAAATAAATTATGTGCTGGGAATTGCTCTCAGTGATTTTCTTTTTATGCAGACATATACACACAATCACATGCAATTCTATAGAGTTTCATTTAGGTTTGGGACTACGTGACAGGGCTATATGTTGCATGCTCCATATCGCGTTGGTATTGAACTGTCAAGGCTTTCCAAGACAGTCCACAGGCTATCCCAGAGTCACCAAGGCCCGGCAAACATAGCACCTGCAGGCTCTGTGTGAGTAATCATCCCCGACTTTTCAAGTCATTACTCAAAGAGTCCCCCCAAATTCGCATTTGTCTTGTGAGTGAGACATGGCTGAGTGATACAGCCTACCATCAAGTCTGTAAACACTCATCCTGGGTTTGGGTTTGTCACAGAAAATCCCCTGTTTCCAGTGGGATTCGAACCCATGACCTCCCAACTGCTAATCCTGTGCACAGACTGAGGTAATTAGCTCCTGCAAGGTTTCACACATACCCAAGGTACATGTACAGTTGGGCTTCTTTACAAGATTTCAAAGTTTAATAAGTTACTGAGGTGCTCAGTTGATAGCAATAATCAATATAAGCGTACGACAGGCAAAAATATAGAAGCGTTACTTTGAACCAGTTAGACTTTCATGAGAATATACTTGCCTGAAATTCATCTTCAAGTGGACAGTATGAATAACCTGGAATGACTTCCGCCTTGAAATGATACAAACCAGAACCCTGTGAAAAGTATCACAAAAGCATTACGGTACTTGCATATTATGATTTTCATGGTTTTCATACCTTTCAAGTACGATGTGATTACACAATTTTGATTCTATGCTAGTTACCTCGCATCAAGACACTGGGCAACCAACTTTTTACTACACCCAAACTGTTGGTACTTAATTCTAAGGCATCTTATTTAGGCCTCTATACTGTCTGACCTATGTCACGTTCCTCTTTTCTGAGACTAGAGCTTTGTCATCTGAGACCTTATTTTTTGTTATGTATGTCAAGGAGAAATAGAAATTATAACATTACTGTAACAGTGATTTCATTATGATCACATAACTGTTGAAAAAAGTTTTCACTTGGGAACAATTGGAACAATGGTTGCTATGTCAATCTTAATGTGACAAATTGCATCTAGTGCTACCAGTTGCATATATAAAATCCTCACAATGTTTGTTACAGTAATGTTAGCCTAGAGGCTATCTGTGGCTTCAAATCTCAAGATCTGTCGTCACCCCATCTACATGTAGCTCAATAAGAAATCAGGAACCAAAAGTTGTTAATGAAAATGAGTAACTGTTAGAAGAATGTAAAGAATGTATATTTAAATAGTGTCCTGGTATGATATATATACCATATTTTGACATTGTGTAACTACCCCAATAGAAACTAACAGAATTGCATGATTAACAACGACATTAAGTTTAATGACTGTGGGTGGCTTTGTTTGAATTTAAAATTTCATCTCAGGACCTCACTGAGCTAGATGCTGTTCACAAGTAGTGAGAAGAGATTCAAAGCCATATGGATAGCCTCTAGACTACATAAATGTTGTATTGTAATCAATCACAATCATCAATGATCAGAAATGAAAGACATAGATGGAAGTTTTAACTTACTTGCACAACTATGGTACTTTTGGTTGGATGAAGATACTGAGATCGGTGTTCAAATCTTTCATCTTCCAGTAAAGCATCAAAACTCTTTGTAGTAGTATCTGTACAAAATATCACAATAAATTGATAATATACCAAATTGAAAGTTCACATAGTTTTTTCTATGTTCAAAGTACAAAAACAGTGGACTAGACTAGTCTACACTAGTGCTTTTTAAAGCTATTTTCATTTCATTAGACTGCAAGTTCTTTTGAACAGGTACTGTTCACCGTGTCAAAAGCCATGGTGTCAGTGATTTTTATGAATCCATTTGAACAACTTTCATTGCTAAAACATGCATTCCTTTTTGATGTATACATTATTTCAAAGAACACATATTCATTTAGTGTTGATTTTCCAGGAGATGTTTACAAGTATATACAGATGGAACTAAAGAAATAAAGCCTATCCCTGATCCATACTCACTTGAAATGAAGAAGTTTTGTCGACCATTGACTTCTGTGACTGTCAGCACGTATGGCGATGTTAACAGAGTTTGTGTGTCTCCATCGTGGATGTAAAACTTCAAGGGTAACTTGGAAGATGAATGCCATACTCTATATACCTAATATAAAATAGGACATGATACAATCTAACAGTACATTGTTGCACCTGATAGACAGGTGGCCGTGGATAAGTACAACACCTCAATATTTCTGGGGAAACGAGATCAAGTGATATCACAAGCATGAATTCACAGTCAAATTGGCACTCATCTACCAATAGTAATGAATCAGTCATCTATGAATGGTAGTCAAGCACTTATCTACCAAGGCAATGGTAGTGAAGTACTTATCTACCAAGGCAATGGTAGTGAAGCACTCACCAAGCCAATGGTAGTGAAGCACTCACCAATCAAATGGCAGTGAAGCACTTATCTACCAAGGCAATGGTAGTGAAGCACTCACCAAGCCAATGGTAGTGAAGCACTCACCAATCAAATGGCAGTGAAGTACTTATCTACCAAGGCAATGGTAGTGAAGCACTCACCAAGCCAATGGTAGTGAAGTGCTCACCAAGCAAATGGTAGTGAAGCGCTTGTCTTCTGAGGCAATGGTAGTGAAGTGCTCATCTACCAATAGATATATATATATATACACACACTTGCTCTCTTTCTCAATCAGAATACTTGACTAAGATGGAACTTTCAAAAGTCATTAAGTTTGCATATTAATGAATTCATTTACATAAATAATCTATTGAAAGGATGTACTCACTCTCTCTTTACAATCGGAATACTTGGCTAAGTTGGAAACTTTCATGATGTCTGTACAATTGCAGTCTTCCCTTGCCTCCTTTCCAGCACACTGTTTAAATTTCCAGCTTTGCTACAACATCAAAAGAATCACAAAAACATAATTTGTTTTGCCATTTAAAACTCCCTGCTATGCTTTGAAATTAAATGTCTATTTCAACCATAGAGGGTTTGGTATACCTGTCATATGTAACCACTCTCTTTAGAAACATTTCACCCTGGCATAAAGTATAAGTCCTGAGTTTCTCAAGTTGGAGTATGAAAAGATTTAGTCTAGTGAATAACATGTCTACGTTACCTGGGATATCCTGAACATATTATTCGGAATAGGTTTACTTGGGTCTACATTGTACACATGTTCACTGATTGGTATGGCAACCCCATGCTTAGATGGTGCTCTATAATTCACCTGATAAAAAGACAACAAGAGAACATACAACTTTTGTCACACATTTCAAGATGTACATAGCCAGCAATGTGTAGTTTCCAGCTTTCTGTATCACTGGGTAGTGTTGCCATAATTACAAATGTGATAGTGTAGTCT
The DNA here is from genome assembly GCF_964340395.1 of Glandiceps talaboti. Lineage (NCBI taxonomy): Eukaryota > Metazoa > Hemichordata > Enteropneusta > Spengelidae > Glandiceps > Glandiceps talaboti. The sequence goes on along the minus strand of NC_135558.1, from coordinate 721,094 downwards.
AACATTGCACCGAGTCATCATATCATGCAAAGGGAAGTTTTATGTTTTATTACCTTACCTTACCCTATGTTACATTATGTTAATACTGAATGCAGGCGCTATACTGTGCCTCGTAAGTTCAGCTCTTCATTGTCCTCAACTGATGTAGATTTGCCAGTTCCATGTTGTTTTCAATATAGTTCATGCAAGTCATATTTCATGGTTTAATTATCTAAGTACTTGTCTAGTTGATTCTTAAACATATTAGTTTATTTGTTGTCATCAAATTTACTAATCCTTTTATCAATAACATTGCAAAGAAGTTTATAGTTTCACTTTATTCACTGATATATTCACAAGCATAAATTGATTTGTAAATATTTAGTGATCAGGTGTACAAGTTTGAGATACCCTAGAACCAAGTATAGTTATTCCTACCTCTAAATTGTACAGCAATGGTTTGTCCCTTCTATCCTTTGGGGAACCATGAAGGTAATCTTCAAATGTAATGACATAAGGATATACAAATCTTAAACTCTTCTGTGGTGGGCATGAGCAATAAACAGTAACAGAGAATGAAGATTTGGAACATTTCAATGAGGACTGCCATAAATGTACTGTAATTGTAGCAGTTCCCTGTAATAAATAACATTATTGAAGAGGAATCAATTATCATCATCTTTCCACTTTAAATAAAATTATATTTTGTCATATTTTGCACAAAAGACAAACTATTTTTTTTACAGAAAATCAGACCAAAATCTCAAACTGCTCACTTTTAAGACAATTGTCAATTCTTAGAATATGTAAGAACGATGTCCTTGCACTTGATTTTCTTTGATATCATAAAATAATAACTTGTTAACAACACACAAATAACTTACCATGCCATAGACTTGATGTATAGCAGTCAATGTAAGAGTCTCATATCCATACCTATTGACCGTAACTTTGGACATAACTCTGATAAGACGTGGACTGCTGACTGTAGCATACATTAATGGTCTGGAATCTGGAAGAACTACACCAAATATGAAGAAAAGTATCAGATACTACTATTAATCATTCATTTCAAAAAATATCAGAAAATAATCTAAGAACTGGATAAGGTTAAAGAATACATACCAATCAACCAATCATGTTGATAACATGATTTCGACTAGATACATTTTCACTGAGTCAAACAGTGACTTAAATTCATACAAAATATATAAATAAAGCCAAATAGATTTGATAGTGTCCACATTGGGTGACTGTTGTGTCATGTGGACCTGCCATTTGTCACATCTGACTCAACATATTCCAATTAATCCTAATGAATTACATGAATGGTACTTAAATGTGTCCTATATCCTGTACTTATGCTTACCTTTACCCATCCGGGCAGCTGACACAGCAAAGGTAAAATTATCCCCAATATCTAGATATCTGATGGGATACTTAGACACTGTGTCATCAGGTATCAAAATATGTTGGCAGTCATCTTCACTAATTGACCAGTTAGTACCTGGGTCATACAAGTACCACTGCTTTGCTTGGAGAGATGACTGTGATGCCATCTGGACAATGCTCTCTCCTATTATGCTTGTATCATTGATGATTGAAGTCAGCAAGATGCCTGGCTGTCTGGGCACAACCAATGTTTTACCAATGTCTTCCAATGACCATACAAAATCTGTAAATAATGATGGAGTTTTGTGAGAAGACAACTTTTGTACAAATCAATACACACAACTAGAAACACAATTTTGATTAGATAAAATTCGTTTGAATTAGTTCCTTGAAAATTGAAATCATACATTTAGTATTGTTGGGGTTTTTTCAATGTTCTACTTTTGTAACACCTATCACTTAGATATCATTGGCTAGTTTATGATGTTTTCTTCGCTTCAAGTCTTCTCAACTTTTATATAAGTTTGACAACTGAACCACAACAAAGTTGTATAAACAACCAACAATGTCAGACAGTGAGCAGGGAGGGGGGTGGAAATACCAGTAGTATACATCACCTTCCTGTGGTTAAATGACAAATCTATGTCAATGAATCATACACAATAACAACTGAAGAAGGCTGAGTGATTTAGCCAAAATATTTCATGCTCTGAGTTTGGAACTATACAAAAAATCTTTGAGAATTCAATCTGGTAAGAAAAGTATCATATACAAAACTTACTTGTTTCATACAGTATCACTACCATCACTGTATCATTGAAAAGTGGTGTTATCCCTGTCAAGAAAAAAATACAAAAAATTATTAACAATTCTGTATTCAATATGGTGATTACAATATATACCATCATAACTGATTTATTATGAAAAAATAGTTTGCTTGAAATGTTTACATATTATAATTATAATTGAATTATTATTTGTTCAAAGGTGTGTTATTGAGTTTTTCATTTGAGACATGTTTTCTTTCATTTCATAAACAATTTTTCCATGTATTTTTGGGCAAAATTAGAAACTACTACATAAGCAGCAACTGTAACTGACTACCCAAAAAGTATAGATGCTTTTAACATAATATGTTGCTATGGATATGAGTATACTTAACAAGCCTTGCATATAAGTAGTGAACAACACATATCCCATGCAAGCCACACTTTGCCTAAATAATAGCTAATGGTACAAACCAATTGTCTGATGAACCTGCTCATGTTGCAACTGCTCTATCACATATGCCTTCACTGAAGTCCTGAAAACAGCTGTTGCAGGGAGAACTTCAACAGAGAGTATTAAAACCTTACCAACCGGACTGACAAAGAGAAAAGATACACATTAAATTTAGAATATGTATCTCCTAGAATACCATTTAGCCCCTGACCTGGTTTGGGTGTAAATGCAAGGCGTATATGTGAAAAATAAGAGATGGGGATACAGATACATAATAAATATCATCACATCATCACGACAAAAGTAGTCGTGGTGTTAGTAGGATTATACAACGTGGCACTCACATGCCTCGTTGTAAATCTTTTACTCGTAAAAAAACAGCAAATCCTACTTTGTGGTTTGTGATAAAGTCATGTAAATCTTTCAAGAAAACTAATTTGCAGAACTCAAACTGCAATATCCTATCAACACCAACTATTGAACAAATTCAAATCAATACCTAAAGTGCTCCCCTTCTTTTTGATTTGGATAGAAAGATTATAAAAGGACATTTATGAAAAATTCATCAGATTACACCTCATTAACTATTTTAATGTAAAATATATTGTGAATACATACAACTAACACAATAGCCTTTATCTTGTTCTTTTAAAACCAGGAATATATGGTCAAGATGGTAGGGAGTGTTTGGTCAATAAACTTAGTCTCAAAACTTTGTGTTACCCTTGTATGACTTACCTAAAAATTACAGTTTGCCAGATATTTGATTTTGTAAATATTCCTGTAGTATTGCCAACATCATCTCCTGTATATTCCAAGAGGAAGACCTCTGTAGCTGTGAATGGTTGAACTGCCAGCATATGATCATACATTGCTTGATGTTCCTAGGGGGTTTAGATGAATCTCTAGATATTTTTATCATAGGAATGATAACAGGGTATATATAAAAATATATAAAATACCACACATGGTTGAACTACCCAGGTGGTTGACTGATCCATCCTGAATGTCAAATTTAAAAACTTCCCTATTTCACTTGTAACTTTTCATGTTCTGACTTACACAATCGTACAGATGCTGCACAGATGATGTGTCCTTACAGATGATCTGTCATTACACCTGAGTGTAGGTAAATTAATCTGTACTGAACATCTAATTGTTCCACTTGTAACTAGCTAGTTACTGTTTTTGTTCTGAACTCCACTGTCTGATGGATGCTACCCAGGTGTATCATTACACCTGGGTGTAGGTAAATTCACCTGTACTGAACATCTAATTGTTCCACTTGTAACTAGCTAGTTACTGTTTTTGTTCTGAACTCCACTGTCTGATGGATGCTACCCAGGTGTATCATTACACCTGGGTGTAGGTAAATTCACCTGTATTAAGGACTTAACATCTAATTGCTCCACTTGTAACTAGCTAGCTACTGTTCTTGTTCTGAACGCCACTGTCTAATAGATGCTGCCCAGATGGTTTGTCATAACATTACTTGTCAGTATTTAAATACTTACCTGTATTGATGATTGAACACTGTGTTCCACTTGTGAATGTTCTTGTTCTGAACTCCACTGTGTGATAAATGCTGCCCAGATGGTTTGTCATTGCATTACTTGTCAGTACTTACCTGTATTGATGATTGAACATTTAATTGTTCCACTTGTGACTGTCTTTGTTCTGAATTCCACTCTATCTGATAGATGCTACCCAGATGGTCTACTATTATGCCTGGGACATCATTGAGTTTTGATGTCGATAGTAATGTCAGTCTTTGGACTCCTAAAACATAAAGTATTATGGTAATAAATAAACATATTTAGTGCTTACCACGTGTGAGTTAAACTATAATATTATAAAAAAGTATTAACGACAAATGTAGTTACTGTAATATTCTCTAATGATTTACTATTTAATAATCTTGTGATAATCTGTAATGATTAAGAGTTGCATAACTTGATTCAATATACCACACCAGTACTTAATAATGCAAGAATTGCTAGAAAATACAGAAGGAACTCCATTAATGCATATTAATGTTGGACATTTTAACTGTTTAACTCTTCATAATGCTTATTCTTTTTTAGTTCTGTAAAGTGCATTGAGGCTGTTGTGTAATGCACTGATAAGAATGTATTAGTTACCTTCAAAACAAAGTATGGAGCAATTGAAATATCTTTAAAGTTGCTCTTTTAAATTTCAAAGTAATGTTACAGTATTAAAAATCCTGTAATACCTACATGTTGATTTCCTAACTCTCTCTGCCATTTCTCAATCTGAATTGTGAGTCAATTGATAGTAAATGTAAATGCAGTCCTTCATCTTTACTACAATTTGATGAAATGGTTTAGTCTAATGAAAGTAAAAAAACATTTGTCTATCAAGTTCAAATCATGGAGTCTTGCTTGACATCCTATTATGTTACAAATACCTGCTTTTCCATAGTAAACTCTTCCCATATTTGTAGTAAACAATACAGTTTCTTGATATTGAGGTGTTGTCCACGCGACGATGGATTCTTGCCCTGCCAAGTCTAGCAAACTACTGAACATATTACCACCATCAATTGATACCCAAACCTGTAAACAAACATAGCATTATTTGTACAAACCACAACATTGCTTGACGAACACCTTAAATTTGGCAATACAATCACATGTTTGTATGTTTTGTTACTACAAACATAATAAGAAGTGATGCAATTTGCAAAAGTAATTTTTTCAGTGGGCCACCATCAGCTAGCTAGGTAACTATTTTTAGTCTTACCAATACCAATACTTTGACAAATCACATTTGAAAAGTCTTACATTTCAGACATAAACATATAAATAATAACAACAGTTTATCACACAAGTCTATCATACCCCCCACCCCCACCCCCCCCCACCATCACCACTACATATTATGAATTCAACAGAAATATGAAAACAAAAGCATTATCCTAATTTTGATGGAGAAAACGGGGGAATATGAAAATTGTTAGGTTTCCATTTAAGATAGTTAGTTACTTCTATTGAAATCTCTCATATTTGAATAGTTATGGTCCATGCTCTCACCTGTGATCCATACACATAAAGGGCATAGTAATGTGGATGTTGAAGAATTCCTAATGCATGGAAAGTCTCAGGGAATACCCATTCTGGGAAGCATTGGTTCTCAGTTCTAAATTTATTTGCTCTAGTTTTCGTTCCAACTAATGAACCTGAATTATAGACTACTACTCTTGCAACGTTGTTAAGCTATAAAAGACAAAAAAAAAAAATTTGTAATAAATTCACTTGAAACTGTCTGATTGTCTGTTTTCATATCTCACAAAACACTGTCACAGGGAAGATTTTCTGTGTTATGCCAAAATCAAAATGAAAATGATGAAAACCTGTACAAGTAATTAACATGATCATACTATACTGGTGACAGCATATTTCTTATGAAATTGCTATAGTTATAAGGTAGGTATTGTATAACTAGATGCACTAAGTATTACTATCTTGCAGTATTACATCAGTCAAGTACTTTGAGAGACAGGCTTTAGTAGAACAGAAATTGCATTGCAGCATAGTCAAGTGAGGAGACTCTCTAAAATATCATAAAATTGCATGAACTCTAGATATATGTTATGGTGATGCTCTGAATGATGAAAACTTAAGACATTAAATAACAAACTTTCCCACATGCTGCTTTCTAAATTTTGGCTAATCATTTCAGATGTTATGCGTTAGTTCTCAATTCTATGAATCCTACCTGATTGGTCTTCAATACTATCATATTGTTTTTCTTGTTGTCATATAACGTTGCAATGATTCTACCCTCTATCAGCATGGTTACAGAAAACCAAACTCTGTGTGGTGCAATGCTAACAAATGCCTATAAGGTAAGATATATCAACATACAAAATAGCTATTTTAAATTTCCACCACTGTGTTAAACAATCATATGGTAATGTCAGGACTGAAAATGGATATTGTAAAACCTCAGGAACTTATTCATTTTGGATCTGTACAAAAAATAACGTTGAATAAAAGACATACAGCCCATTACATTATCATATTTAGTGAGCAGGAAGACATACAATTCAATCATTTACTATGTAAATCAACCTACCTGCAACATTTCAATTGTCACAGTTGTTATTTTATAATATAGTTAACAACTTTGGTGTCTGTACATAATGGGAGTATAATTGACAACAGTGTCTTGTTTATGTTTAGATACAGGTCATTACAACAAGCTGTACTGAGAATGTATTCACTTAGTCTTATGAAACCACAATTCTGTGTAAAACCTTAATCTATGTGAATTTATAATTACTCATAGTCGTTGTAGTACTTGTGGAATGTCTCTTCTCTGTCACAACAGCCAGGTGCTTTGTATACACAAGTCTCTTGTTACTAATTACACTCCCATTGTAATCAGACAGTAAAACTGTTATTAGCAACAAGCATGGCAATAATATGTTGGTGGTACATCGATTTTATTTTTATTTGATCTCATTCGATTAAATCTTATCAGATTCAGACAGTATTAGTAACAGTGGATTATGAATATATGTACTGTACAATTCAATTTCAAAATCTATTTACAAATTATTTTTGAACATGATCAACACCCTTTGTCTCAATTTCAGTAAATTTTCTTGTCAGTTCTCACATTTTCACATAGTTTGTCATTATGTGTGCGAGTGTGTAGATTGCAAATGTACTAGACACAAAGACTGATTAGATAAACATTTCGAATACCTGACTATCTGACTCTGGAGTGGAGACAACTAGACTCATGTATTCATCTGTAAGAGAAACACAGAAAATTGTATAGATAGATTGTATAGATAAAAGCACAGACAACTGAGGAGTCTTCTGTGGAGTTAAAAGTGTGATCACCAAAACATACCAGTCTTAAACTAAATCATAAGAAGTTAACAGTGACTGGAAAATATCTTAGGCCGCAGACTTCAATTCCTATTGGTTCTCATCATATCAGTATTTTCGGAGTTGCTCATATGCAAATTCACAAATTTGTTTTTGTTCATTAACACACTGTAACTTTTATATTGGTATATAGTCTAAGTGAAACTGTAAGTCTTACAATTATTTACAGAAAGGCTACACACTGTTGTAAAAGGATAAGTAAGTTTTCTTACCCCTGTGAAGTCTATCATGTCCAAACTCCATGTGACATTGTCTTACATACCACACCTTGAAGTGGTGATTGCTGTCGGCATTTACACCAGTCAGTTCTATTTTTGTGAATGGCAGCACCTTTGAAAGGTATTTTCATTACATGTATAACACAAGTCAATTTGGTTTATATTGTCTTTATTCGGCTTCCAAAACTGTGTACCACACATCAACATAACACATGTACATCAAAGGTTATCAACCTATTGTGTCCATTTAGGATGCATTGGGTTTCCAACCCATGTGGGTGAGTGCCCTCAACATACAGAATCATATGATTTTTGTTTGCTACACATGTACACTTTTTCAAAGACAAAATGATATCATATCTGACAATTTATGTACACTTATTTATAGTCATTTAAGGTTTTAAATATTTCTGGATCATACAGCAAATTTTTCACTGTTTGTAACATTTCAAATGGCAATATCACATAGCAATGTGACAATGGCAAGATTTAAATGTCTCTAAATTGAGCATAATATACCAGTAAATTAGAATGATAATTTGTTAAATTTACCTGCATAGATGTGTTGTACATTGTCAGTGCATCACTGACATAGATACCATTACTGGTTAGAAGGAAGAGATGATTCATTGTCAGTTGGGCATCAATGAACTGTACACCAGTACATTCTGAAGGAAAAACAGAGGATCTTCATACAGTTACACACTCTTGAGAGGCATCAAGAAACAAACCATTGTGCAGAAATTGGGTTCAAATATTAAGTAAAAAGTTCTACTTTTTGAATGAACTTTATGAAATCTAGTTTACTCATGGACAAATATTGACAAATGTTTTTAGTATCCATTGAAAAGTACTGTACATCTTCCCAAATAAATGTTTAAATAATACTTGACCATGAAACAAAATAGTGGTCTTAGGAAGTTGATAGTTTTGTACTGACATTCATTATCTGTGCTATCCACATATATCACATTTTAGTTTTTTTTTTTGCTTTCTAAACTAAATTTGCTTCTTTTCATCTCCTATACGGTATACCTGTGTGTGTGTGTGTGTGTGTGTGTGTCTTTTTCCTCTCACTCTAAAAACGGATATCGACTAGTGACAAACTGAAATCAAAATAAACATGTATGGCTAACGGTTCAGATTTAAACATTCATCAATGAAAGTTTATTTCTAATATTACAGACAATAGCTTACCTGACGGATTGAGTTGGCAAAGGCTTGGAAACATGTCATACCACTGAGTATATTCGGGTTGAAATGTACAATAGCTTACTCCAACAAAAGCACCTACATCAAATCACAACATTAATACATTAGATGCCATCTTCAATTCTCATTACTTCCTAGGCATCATAGAAATGATAATTTGATTTTCTTGGCCTACGCTATGACTTCAGGTCCGCACACTACACATACATCTATGTATGAGAATAAAGTCAACCTTTATTTTGTCTTCAATTGTTTGCTTTGCAACTAATAATCAACATGGTAACTTGACTACTTCTACATCCCCACTGTGCATGACAGCTACATAATTGTTTCTTTTGCATTTGAAGGTGTCTGAGTGTGTGTAAACAATATCATATCACAAGTGAAACGCCAAGGCAATTAATATCATTTTTCCTGTATTATGATGGATCAAGTGGTACACTCAAACCTCTGAACAGGTTACAGTTGGTCTTACCATGATTGTTTGATGTTGTTATGATAAATGCAATGGTAATGTCAGGTGAACAGCTACTCTGTGTTATGATAACACCTGATACATTTGATATGAGTTGACTACTGGTAATATTCTGAACCGGCTCACCAAGGGACCATCTAAAAATAGGTTCTGAACAAAAAATATTACTTTGTGATTACACCACAAAATCAATCATATAAACTTGAGGGACTTTCAGAAACTGTTGTCCATTAAGTTAATCTTGAGAACAGACAGAGATGTGATTGTAATAATAATTTAGTATATTTCAAGTTCAGCATCCATTATGAGAACTACAACTAAATGTATTAGACCTGTTGCTTCTTATTCCAACATATTGTCTTTATTTTAGTTTAAAAAGATGTTTGACACACAATGTTTGTACCTAACAGTTGTAAATGTACTGCATAGAAAGGCCTTAATATTGCAAACATGTTTGAGCTAAACAAAGAGAAATATTAGATTGTTAAATCACCATCCTCTCTTATGTTAGTCAAGTTTTATCAAATTTGGTGAGAATATTATATAGTTTGTACAGAATGGTGTAACATTTCCTTGCCAAACAAAATAGTGGACACAGAAGTACATGTGATGTACAACAAGAAAGAAAACCAAGTACATAATAAAAAAATGGCAATTTCTTCTCTTACCTGTACCTATATCCAACAGGGATGCACTAGTCTGATATAATCCTGTGTCTCTAAAAAGTTCAATTTTTACTTTCCACTGTCCAACTGATACTGAATAATGTAAGAAAAATAAATAAAAAGTACATTTGTATCATGAATAGTATGACTAAACAGTTAGTTTTGCTATCTCAGCCACCACATTTAAACCAAACTCACATATTTGCAGCGTACAGATTGTTTCTTCAATATATATTGCATATTTGGTCTATGGCCATACGACATTCTCATCAAAACTGGTATCATCACTATTTGAAATTAAGAGTTTTCACTGGTAAATGATAAACTTTACTAGTAGTTTACTAGTATTTGCATGTTTCTGAATGATTCATTTGTATTGGAAATTTGGTATGTCCTTCCTCATGACAATCATGGCTTAGATGTTCCTTGAAATGTAATTCTGTCCAGGATTGAAATAATTTTGGAGTTACCTTCTGTAGGATTGATGTCCTTTCTCATTATTAACACCTTCCATTCTTTCATTGGGGCATTGTCCTTCAGAAAAATAAAACAATCATTAGGATAATTAGAATACTGTTTGTTGATACACAAACACATTTTTTCATGTCCGTGTTTCGGCAACGTGACTGTTGCTTTTCTCAGGACACACTGATCATTACTGTTCACCACCACATGACAGTGTGGTGAACAAATTGTCCAAGATGTGACAGCCCCCCCCCCCTCCCCCCATGTTCATCACTGGGGAGGATTTCCTAGGATAATATGGAAATTATAACTTTAAAACTTATACAAATACATCAGATTTCCTTCCATTGTTACCACAATACCAGGCTAGGGTTCCCTGGGTCAACAAGATTAACCTACCTGTAGTTGAAAAGTTTCTCTCCATGTGTTGTTACTAATGGTCATACTGGGTCTATGTCCTAGTAGAGAGAACTGCTGGTACAATGTATGTGATCTCTCTGTACTGTCAAGATTCAAATCTACCAAATCACAAAGAACCACCTGAAATTAAGTAAACATTCTGTATTTGGTTTTGAATTTAAGTTGGTACAGAGGTATGCTATCAACTCATGTTTCTAAAATTATGTGTTCTAAAATATTGCAGACCTTGTTCAATTGTCATAATATGCTGTGAAATTAATATATTAAGAAAACAACTAGAAATTTCCTCTCAACAAGACAGTTAGCAGACTGACCCCCCCCCCCCCCCCCGGGTGGGGATACTCCTATAGAAAATTATATGGGTATCGTATGTACCACCCGATTCACACAAAAAATCTCTAACATGAGTCGACTTTTCATCTCCACTAATCATAGGGTAAGTAACTTGGGAAATGTTTTTATTGTTTTGTAAATTATACCTTCACAGTATCAGAATAAGGGTAACTGATTGCATGATTGTGACTGTAAATCGCTAGTAATGAGTCAGTTTGGGAGACTTTAATACCCCACGGATCATAATTTCCATCTCATCTTTTGATGCATGAAGACTTTCATTCATCATATATTTGTTGATTGCGATAATCACGTAAAACTTATTCTATTTCTGGCACTTACCAATTGACTTTCACCTAAAATAAGTTTGTTGTTAAGTTTCCCATTCAGTAATCTTTGAGACCCAACTCTGAGCTGGTAGATCTCTGAAATAGATGTAGATTTACATGATAATAACAAACACCGGACATTGTTGAATGTATTTGTATGTATTCAGTGTGCCCTCGAGTCTAGGCCAACTTGATAACCACAACGCACACAATTTCTAGCGACGCACCAAAATTTGATATTCTCCTATCTCTTACTATGTGGCGACTCACAAGAAATGCCAGTTTTTATCATTTTGACCCAGAACAACAACACTTGGCTAGCATCATTAGAGGGCACACTGTATGTATTTCAGTATCTTTTCCTAAACTATTATTTATAAACTGTAATTTGTAGGTTGAAGATGAGGGAGTAATATTCACATGAGGAAATGAATTAACTACGACAGACTATGATCACCCACATGCTGTACATACGACAGAGGAAAATGTGTCTTACCGGAAGCACGCGATTTCTGAATCCATGTAGCTGACAAGAGAATAATCAAAACAAACATTACAAGACGAGAAGCAATCGTCGTCTGCTCAGACCTGGACTTCCTTTTCAATCCGGGCGCCATAGTCAATGAATTCCACTAATATAGTAGTCCAACTATTCGGCAATAAATCCATTGGTTATTTAGTTTTCTTTGAAACAAAGTGGAATGTCATTAAATCCTAAAGAAAAATTTGTCTTCATGCAAAGGTTGACTTTGCTTGAAGCTATGATATCGTGATATTTTTGATATGTTTGAATGTTGGTCTACGTCTCTCCGGCTACGTGTGTGCTAAAAAGAATATAGTGCGCCCTCAAACTTATAAGCCATGTAAGATATTCCTCATATTCCTACTTTGTTTATTAGTATGTCACAATTTGTTTTATTTGAGAATTCATAACATTCGATTCTCTTTCAGTCGAAATCCATATTTTCAAATGAATAATCTCGAAATTGTTATTACATACATAAATTGACGCTGACTTTGTAATTGTTAGATTGCTTTCAAGATATTAAATGACGATGTTTGACGCGTGTTCTGAACTTCCATATAATCAACAATGGTCACCTTGGCAACGAAAGCAGTCTATATTTCTACTCCACCACAATCCCATCAAAGGGTTTATAACCGTACGGTGTGTTCATTATGAATACGTAATAAGATCATTCCAGATTTATTTGGGACCAGGGTTACAAAAATGGCTAACGTTTATACAAGGCGATATAAACGGCCACGTACCACTACCCTGACAGATTTTGCTTTGGACAAAACTCCACCTCGTGTGTTCCCACGACTGAACTCACCAACTCGTCGTCAAAATCCACACTGTGTAGGTCTGAAATACCAGAGTCCGTACAACAAAGATAACCAGGTAGGTTTAAGCACGTTTGCATTCTGTAACAATGTTCATCTACATTTTTTAAATTGGGTGTGTGCATTGATTACAGTATTTAGACGTCTTTGGTAAGGAACAACACTTAGTAAAACTCACAAAGAGACAAAATGTTGTCAAAATTAATTAGGTAAGTATTACTTTGGTTGTACAGTGGACAAGACAGGACGAAATACGTCTGGAAGCTTTGTGTATATATTCAATTGGTGAATTCAAGGAAGAATAACGTCTATAAATTTGTTACTGTGTGAGATAAATTACATGTTGTGGTTCTTATTTTTTTTTTCAAACACAGAGTTATGGAATATGGAATCCAGATTTTAATCTCATATTGAGCAGATTTCCTGAAATGGAAAAACATACAAGTAAGTTTTAGTATTGGTTACCTAGCCTCACCGTTGATGGCTCACTTCATGGTTCTACTTGGGGCGGAGAGTCTGGGTAACGAGACTAAAAAAGTCTAGGATTACATCAGGATTATCCAATAACAATGTATGTTCACTAAAAAGTGAAACTGTCCTAATTTTGATTATTAATCTGGAGATTTTCGCTTCCGACCATATGAGGACCCAAGCGTTATGAATGATATTGATGTACTGTATTAAAATCAAAGTCAAATAAAGTTCCACTTCAACCGGGCACGTAGTTTTAGTTTTAATGGTGGGACATTCTATGTACCTAGATACAATAGTAGTATTGACAACTCTTATCAAGGTTATTGGCTCACAATGGAGCAATGTGTAGTTGACAAAATCAATAGCATTCCAGTCAGAGAAAGTTTCAAGAAAGCGTATAAAGATTTGATTCTTGACCAATATTTGATTACGTAGTGTTTTCTATGTTCACATATAACACCCTTGCTATTTTTTGTCTCATATTTTTTTTATTCCAACAAGCCCCAGTCACACGATATTTTCATCATGCCATTCATATTGTAAATTTCAAGTGGCTAGACTAGATTAGTTAATGTAGTACTATTTGCTAGCCTCTAACCCTTCGGAAATGTTCATATGGGTGAATAAAGACTCAATTTAATATCACCTTGATACTATTCTTAGTTAGTTTTGACAAAAGGGAAAAGGATCCTGAAACCATCATTAATATTATCCCGGACAGTTAATAACTTGTATATTGGAATTCACTTTTATTTGGCCAGTACTTACAAATTGGACCTGTAAGATTCCCATGATGGATTGGCCAAGAAAATGTGATGGTAAGTGTCACAATTCGTCATCAGTTTTTGTGACAATTCGTCACCAGTTTTTATGGAGTCAAAGCCTGATATGAAGTTTGTCCTTTCACATTTGATGAATACCAGCAATCAACACAGAGAAGGTAGCAAGTACCTCAGGTTTTTCTCCTCATTGCCAGATATAAATTTCATTGAGCTATGTCGTCTTGAAATTACATTTTTTTCTGATTAAAATGGCCATGTGGATGAGAAATTGGTGATTTATTTGCAGACATAAAACAACTTTACTATGGTTTTCTACTTGAAAAAAATGAATGTGAAACAAAATATACCAAATTCTTGTTTGTAACTCAATAACATTTTATAGCCCAAAAAAATGAATAAATGTATCAAATGTTTATCATACGTACAATAGCAATCTTTTAAGACACTTTTCAGCTTTTGGCAATTTAATGATTAGTAAACAAGCAAGGACTTCATATATGCTGCCTCACATTGTTTTTTTTTAAGTAGGAAAATACAGCAAAGTTGTTTTTATGAATGAAAAAATCCGAAATAAATACTAATTTGACATCCACATAGCCACTTGGAAACTTCTGTATTTTGATTGATACACAGGTAAACCACCTGAGATAACATACACATTAAACACGACATCAAGGGCAAGTTATGGCAACCCTCATACAATGTATCAACATTTAAAGAAATTTTCATCAAACAAACCAACAACCAGGTTTGGTTATAGTCCAAACAATGGACCAGGTAGAGGAATAGGTAAGATGAATGTTTCTGTACTTTTAGAACTTTATAAGTTGACTACTCTAAATTATAACTCGATTAGCATATGACAGTGTATCTGTTAGCCCTTTAACAACACAGTGTTTACCATGGATAATTGAGTGTACTAGTGTAGTCTAGAGGTTGTTTGATTTTTAGGTTGTTACAACACAGAAGTACCATGTCCAGCAGAAAAAATAAGGCATTAGGTATCCCCCAAATTATGCTAATTATATGCTAATGTTATGGAAATTAGACAATATGGCTGCCTCAGCATGTATGAATTTGACTATAAATCACATCAAATGCATGGTAAAACTCCAAAACATTGATTATATATTGAAAGAGTACAATAATCCTAATAACTACAGCAAATTTCATTATAATTCTCAATAAAACGAAAAAATTATAGCTTGGTAACCAGACCATAGACTGCGTCACTGGGCAAGGTAACTAATGGCAAGTACTTATGTAGTGCACATTATTTTAGATGTTATGAAATAGTGTTTTTTTTTAACTTTGCATATTGTATATAATTATCTAGTCTTGAAAAAAAAATATCACACCAGAACAACCAAATTTATGTTAATTTTATTGAAATTTTCCAATATGGCCACCACTGAAATAGTACACAAGTTATTGAGGACGGAACTACAGCAATACTTCTATGTAAAATGGTGACAATACCCTCCCTTACAAGGCAGGTTTGGTGACAATTGTTTTTCTTCATTACAAAGTGTATCATTTCATGAAATTATTGAAGAGAAAGAAAAAAACCTTGTACATATATACATGAATGATCAATCACTGATGACATGAACTTCCAGTGCTTGCTAAAGCAAGTGTGTACAAACTCCAAAACTTGAATGAATCAGAGAGCATATAACAAAAACCTACTACATCACCATCACAAGATGACATTAGCCATTTTATTGAACATCACAGATTTTTGTGGTATTCAGCAAAACAGTTTCTGTCACTAGTGAGACACAGGTAAGTGCCACAATTGCTACATAGGACCCTGACCTTGACTTCTTTGTGTAAGGTGGTATAGCATAGCTTGCAATTTCTCCGCACACCCTGAACAATCTCTGGAAGATGCATGTCATCAGCTTTGCTACAATTACTAGCACTGTTTGCATTCTTAACAACAACAATGCTAGGATTCAAGGAATCCTTCTCAACTCCTACTAATTGCCTTACAAGTTCTTCTCTGAATTCTAGCTGACCATAATGACTTGGCCGATGCAATGCATGGAGCCCAGGGTTTTTCTTTCTATACTGTTGAAAAAGAATATAAGAGTTCACAACAGCTATATCAATCATATGGAAAAATAATTTTTTCCACCATTTCAAAACTTTCTGTGACACAGTATAGGAGGCAATAAGCTGGTCAGAGAGGTCAACTCCACCCATATTACAATTATAGTCACGTACAGCGATTGGTTGATTTATTTCCAACTTTTCATACTTGTCATTTTTCTTTGAATGTCTACTTACAGTAACATGCTCTGTTGCAGTATGTATGGTGGACATAATACACAATGCTTTGTTGTCGTTCCATTGTATTGTTAGTATATTATCACTGTCCCTATACCAT
Organism: Glandiceps talaboti; assembly: GCF_964340395.1. Classification (NCBI taxonomy): domain Eukaryota; kingdom Metazoa; phylum Hemichordata; class Enteropneusta; family Spengelidae; genus Glandiceps; species Glandiceps talaboti. Next base: position 704,468 of record NC_135558.1, on the reverse strand, counting down.
CGCATAGACCCACGATCCTTACCGGTTGTTCGTTCCCACAGAACATCTTTCATACATGCAGGAAATCCACGCCTATTTTTGGTGATTGTACCACATGCTAGTAGCCCCCTATCCCTAAGATCCTTCAGTAACTTAGGTGAAGTAAAAAAATTGTCAAAATAAATATGGTACCCCAAATGATACAAATCTCTACATAACCCCATGACAACATCATACCCCAACCCATTACGTGACGAAATTGTTCGCTTTTTCCCCTGGTACACCTCAAAATCAAATGTGTAGCCAGTAGCTGCATCAGCCAAGACCCAAACTTTCAGTCCGTACCGTTTTGGCTTGTCTCTCATGAACTGTCTCATAGGTGCACGTCCTTTGGTTGGGACCATCCGTTCATCGACTGAGACATCTCTGGCTGGTTGAAAATATTTTTTGCATGCTGTTCTCATGTGGGCCAACAGTTCCTCCACCTTGCAGAGTTTATTGTCTTTGTCTTCGTGGTCTGGGTGGGAGGTTGCCAGGAAGGACATGATTGCTTTGAAGCGTTGACGTGATGGTATAAAAGCCCTTGCCCAGCAACCGCTGTACAAAGACTGTTGTCTCCAATAGCAATCGTATGACGACAAACGATAAAAACCCATGAAAATTAATAAACCAATAAATTTGAGCATCTCTTCAGGTGTGACTTCGTGCCATGAACCGTCAGATCCACCATAACTTGGTTGATCTATGACATGGAGGTGTGCAGACAGATTGGTATAGTTGCAGATCTTGTCAACTAATTCCATGGTTACAAACAACCTAAAGAAGTTGAGTGCACCGCAAAGGCTATTGGCACCCACTCTTGTAGTACGGTCCAACTTGACACCAACATGGCTGGGTTTGAACCTAAATGCATTAGGAGGCGGACCCCCATCATCAACATGGCTGTAGCCCAGGAATGTTCTGTAACAAAAAGAGTAAATAAATACATATGTAAAAAAAAACATTGACACAAATACATTTTAGATTTCTATAACTGTAGACTACTTACAAATATGTGTAATGAAAATTAATCTTGTTGTTTATGTGTGGGTATTCTAATACCCTAAAGTAAATCGACACCCATTAGTAATTACAGAATCTGTGAAGTCATGGTTCAAAATTTTATAAATGTTTACACTTGACACGTGACAAGCAGCTACATGTGTCAGTAGAGGAACACAAGCTGCAGCAAAAAACAATAAAAAACAATAACAAAGATATCACTAGTCTAAGACTAGTCTAATAACTGCTTCAGGTTTTTAAGAAATTCTGCTCATGTTTTACCAACGTAAACGTTTTATGATCTCCACAAATAATGACCAAAGTCCCAGATGGTATACATAATACAGTATCCTCTGTACAAATGGGAAAGGGGGGGGGGGGGGGGGTTTACACAAATTTGGGGTAATTATTTACTCCTTTTCCGTCCAACAATAAATAATGCCTCAAAGAACAGAGAATAAACTTATTTGTAAATAAATAAGCAACAAATGCCGTAATTCGCACGTTTTACAACTGTCAAAATCCCAGTTCACGAGGTCAACTATGTTTACATCTGAGTTGTCAACATCCAATTCAAGATGGCGGTCACCACGAAAATACACGCTCACAACTAATAACTCGCCAGAAGTCATGATATTTTTAAAAAAATTATACAAATATACAATTATTCAAACAAACTGTGTTTCGATTTTTGTAAATCACTACATCTGAGTTTGTCAATGCGATCTCACACGCTCTAGTCAATTTGAATTTTACCGTTGACAATTCTTTTTCGAGGAGACAGAAGTCTCATAAACTCACCTTACAACTCCGTCTCGGGTGACAACATCTTCAAATTCCTCGTCAAACTCCTCCTCTGATGAACTTTGATCACTGTCGGTGAACTCTGAACTGCTGTCGTCACTCATCATTTATTTATAACACTTCTTTGTTAGGTGCTGAACGACAACATTACTAAACTATTCAGTACTTGAACAATTCCTCGCAAGACGTGGTTCTACCACAGATAAGTAACACACAGCTGTGGTTAACGTTCTACATCGCTCATATCATATATGATCGAAATGAGGGCGCTGTGCTGTTAAAATTGAAATGAACAAATGGTATTGAATGAACACCATTTTCACTAAACCAACATCTTCCCTAACCAATGTCTCTATACGTCAGCCCCCCCCCCCCCACACACACACGTATAGTAATTATACTAATTATATTTGAAGTAACACCTCGAGCACTTGGCAAAGGGACAACTTCTTTTTTTAAATATGATAATAGTGCCCTCTAAGGCAATAATAGGAGTAATGATTGATGTACTATCACCCTCCCTAGCAACAAACTACTTACTCCAGAAATAGTAGCTATTATGAACTCCCTTTCTACATAACAAATCTAGAACCATTTTGAGTGAAAAAGCGTCATTAAATTTCAATTCACTCTTGTCTTCTCTCTTTCTGTATCAATTTTAGTGCCTAACGTCCTTCCTCCAATACGGTTTGCAAAAGCTGAAAAGGGTCAAAACACTTAGACTGATAATACCATAAAAGGTAGGTTCAATAAATAAATGGTAAAAGATGACATTTCATGCTTTATAATCTATGAGAAAGATCCTTTAAAAAAGCATCATGTTATACTGGTACTAGTGAAAGCAGACAAAAGTGAAGAGAATCAATAAACTTTTTCAATATTTATTGGCAATATACTGATTCCATGCATGCATGCACGCACGCACGAACGCACGCACACATGCACATGCACATGCACACACACACACACACACACACACACACACACAGGCACCACACAGATATACTTTGTTCGCATCTTTGACCTGGTAAATATATATTAGCTTAAAAGCCATGCATCAAAAGACTAGTGGTCTATAGTTAGTACATATCAATAAACTATGTGTGTATAATACTCTGGGTAATAGTAAGTTTGTGTTGCTGAACAGTTCAAATAATTTTTCACTTTTTATTTCTTCATGTATTTATTTCACTTTTTTTATAGGCTGGCTGGCCTTGGCTACACAATTGCTATCATGGTATTAGAAAACTGCTTATAGTGTGTAGAAGGTGGACTATGTCTTTTATGATCCAGTGAACATGACACTCAACACATATGGAAACAAAATAAGACTTAATTTTTGAAAAACAAATAAAATTAATGTGGTGAGCTGTATTCATATTGAGAATAAGTTATATCATTATAAAATTAGCTGTTTGACAACTGGCTGTCTTTGATACAACTACTTGGAACCAATAAGAAACTGCACATGCTACACTTTTACATTGAATGAGTACTGTTAATTGCTACATTTCATCTAAATGAAATAAGCTAATATGCCACCATGCAACCATCAAAAATACCAAGATCAAAACACTGGCATCCACATGTTTACGTCTAGTTTGTAGGACATTTAATAGCCCTTTCCAAAATTTGCCATGGTGGCGCTCTACTTCCAGTCTGTGTGTACCTTGGTGGCACTCTACTTCCTGTCTGTGTGTACCTTGGTGGTATACATGGTATAGGGTACTTGGTTAATCATACAGCACTGTAGTCTTGCTGCTAGATATTCAGGCTTTCTTTCAATACTATAAGCGAATTAACAAATTGAGGAAGTTTGCAGTGAGGGCTTGCCATGTTGCATCCTCAATAGTGATGTTTGGTCGTGTGTTGTATTGTATCGGAAGAACATCAGAGGTCTAGCAGATAGACTAACAGCACTGCTACTTTCCTCGATGTCTGAACAATTAAAAAAACATCCCTGATTTACACTTCTACAGAATACCAGGAACAAACACCTTAAGAAACTGTACTATGAGGTGATGATACCCCAAATTTGAGTGAGGGCGCTGTATTCTCAATTTCCTGTTTGCAGTCTACAATGGCCTATAGGTTTATATACACAAAATACAGCATGAAATTGCTGTCTTGCAATCTGAAAGTGTAACATGTACAGTTCCTTCTTGGGTTTCTGTGGTTGTAGCAAACAGAGCTAGTTAACAGTAAACTGCAAAGCGCTGTCCTTACTACGGTGTGAGGGTTTTAAAAGGTGTAACATAATATTACTACAAATGATGAAGACATAGATATACCCCGGTACATACACAAAGTATGGTTAGTATACCTAGTTAAGTTGAATAATGAAGTTGGCAGTCTTTAAACACGTAACAATAAGACAGATTTTTACCAAATTAAAACCCATGATTATCTATCTATTTGAAGTTCCAATAATTGATCTAAATTTCATTATTTAAATTATTTAAATTTCGTCTATCAAAATGACACCTGGAAATGTCTTTGAATGTCTGGATAAACTTAAGTCTTAAGTTTCATGAACCACTTCTCTGAGACTTTGAGTTGGGACTCCTCAATGTGAGAGAAGAGTAACTAATGATTGGTTCCATCCAATTTCTCTGTAAAATTTAGAATGATCCATCTTCAGCAAATGAGGTCAAACTAATGTGTTTAACAACATAGGGGTGGTCAGCTCAATTAATGATGTGTAAGTTTTCCATGATATCAACTAACTCCATAGAATTATCTTGACCACCAGTCTGTTTTCTTATTTGTTGTTGAAGTTTACTAACTTTCTCTTGGTACACTTTTACTGAGGATGATAGTTCAGATTTGTCTTGGACAATATGTTTAGATGCATAGATGATTTCATTGATTTGGTCTGGAATCTTGGTGCCATGGATACGAGGAAAGATTGTCTTGATGTCTTGGATGACAGAGGTCTTCAAATCAGTGTCACGACATACAAGGTTGAGTACAAACAAACCTGGTGTGAAAGATAAGGATAAGTTATCAAAAGATATGAACAAGTTATCAAAAGATAAGGACAAGTTATCAAAAGATAAGGACAAGTTATCAAAAGATAAGGACAAGTTATCAAAAGATAAGGACAAGTTATCAAAAGATATGAACAAGTTATCAAAAGATAAAAACAAGTTATCAAAAGATAAAAACAAATTATCAACAAGAAATGTGGGTAGGACAAAAAGTGATCATTATTTGCAATAGCTTCTAAAACAACATCACCACAACATTTACATACTTATCTTTCTGTTCTGAAAATATATAGTTTTAGATTATTGATCATCATTATTTACTGAGAACAATTCATTTTAGAATGGTGATTATTTATCCCCCAAGAACCTGCATCTCATCTTGAAGCTCATTTTTTAATTCCACAATATTCCTTTTATCAATTTTCTGTTTATAACTTACCATCATCTTGAAGAATCGATGAAACCTTCTTTAAGAACTCTTTCTCAACAAATGGTGGTGGTGGGCAACTCATCCCAACTGTTGAATCTTTACTGTCTGCATCCACCATGATGATGTCATAGGGACACTCACTTCCTGTAACAAACGGAAACATTCGTCTCTCAACATTTGAATAATCATTTTGAGGATTTCAAACTCTCTATACTAGTAAAGTACATGTGTTATACCTTCAATAATGTCTGTGATGTTTTATTTTCATTGATCATACACTTCAAATAACTAGCACATAATGGATTCATTGTTTGAAAAAAGCTAAATTAAAACCCATGTGCACCATATGGAAGTATGACCCATTTGGAGGATGTGGAGGTGACTATTAACTCATTTACATCACTGCTCTACTTCATCACTTGAGCGCACAAATATTGGAAAGGTCCATTGACTTGACTTTTTGCCCACTGTGGCATCACTCTCTGCTCTGGTTCAACACTGGGGGGCTCGATTCTTTGGAAATGTCCATTGACTGTATTTCTGCCCATTCACATCACTTCTCTGGTTCAACACTAGAGGAAATGATTTATATGAATGTTCTATTGACTTCTATCACTGCTTTACTTGACCACTACAAGCCTGTAGGCATGATTTTTTGGAAAGGACATTGATTTGTCTGTTCATCCATTCATTGCACTCCTGCAACACTAGAGGGCGTAATTCATAATAAAGGTACTAGTATATAGACTTATCTTTTAATCCTTATTTGACTACTATACTACAACACTAGAGGGCACAATTTATTGGCATTAAGTTAATATAAGTTATATATCAATCAACAAGATTCTGTATCATCAATTATTGTAGAATAACTAAAATTTACCTGTAGCAGCTTTGGAATCGATAAATGTCAAACCGTCCTCTACAAAAACTTTCATTCTTTCGTCTTCAATGAGTCCAAACCAGTTCCTAGCGACGTCAGCAATGGCTGGATCCAACTCAATAGAGTCAATGTACATCTATATCAAAATAGAACAATTCCTTTGTTGTCACATCTATATCAAAATAGAACAATTGCTTTGTTGTGACATCTATATCAAAATAGAACAATTGCTTTGTTGTGACATCTATATCAAAATAGAACAATTGCTTTGTTGTCACATCTATATCAAAATAGAACAATTGCTTTGTTGTCACATCTATATCAAAATAGAACAATTGCTTTGTTGTCACATCTATATCAAAATAGAACAATAGCTTTGTTGTCACATCTATATCAAAATTGAAGAATAGCTTTGTTGTCACAAAGTCACAATTCTAACTGGTAATTATGTACAAAGTCTGAAGTCGGCAGTCAAAAATTTCAACTTTGTGTTTGGAACACAAGTTTAATTCCATACTAACTATATGCACATACACTCAGATAATCTTCAAATGTATATGTGCAATCAATGTAAGCAGAAGACCCAGCCTATCTAAGTAATATTCATATTATATTCACAGTATTAGTTTATATATACCTTGGAGAAATGTGTGTACATAAACATAGGTAAACCTCCACCTCCCAAACCAACCAGCAGTACTCTCATTTTTTTATCTGAAAAATAATCCATTCACTGTGATTAAAAAGACTGTGATAAATTGGCAGCCTCACTTTGAGTAATCAAGACATTATGACTATGATATCTACCTCCCAGTCAAAAGCACACATCTGTTATAAGTCTCACTGATAGTGGAAAGTCAAGCTGCTACAGTAAACACAACAACATATCCAATTGGTTATTGAGTTGCTGAATACAGCCAATCAGGTTAACCGTTTATTAAGGGCTATCTAACATATATAAGTTTCCTTCAAGGCAATTGACAAAGAGATAGATAAATATGGCAGTCATTAAAAATGTAAAAAACAAATGACACTAAATGAAGATAATACAGGTAAATAAAGAAATCAAGCAATATTTACCACATTAGATTTGAATAAAATTGACAATGGATATGAAATGCATGAACAGAAATCACATTCTTCTAAATTCTAGAACTAATTTTTTCAAATGATGGTTAAATTTATGTAGATTTTCACTAATGTCTGCAAACCAAATAACTACACAAAAATCATCATATGTATGAATGGCATTCGTGAAGTTATGACGAACAAATTAAAAACTAGTGTTATCCTTTCATCTAGAAATATCAAAAAATGGTATTTTATAAAACCTACCTAAAATGGATTCCATATTAGGTAGCAGTGCTGTGCTTGCTACCATGGCGATGTGATGTTCATGAGGCAGGTATCCATGATCTAATGTTGTGATGACAGGACCTTTCTTTTTTCCACTTTTACCTTTTTTCTTTCTTTCTTTGAAGGATACAACAGAATACAGATAATAGATTAAGTTTGGTTGATTTTAGTAATCACACTAACAATTAGTTTGGAAGGTTTGCCATGACAGGGCGCCCTCACACATTGGTCAACCCCTCCCATGAGGCTGATGAGGGTGGAATGGCAAGACAGTCTAACTTTCAACAAATTTGAACTGTACTGAATATTATTGAAAACAAAAATTAGTGCACTCCAAAAACCTACCTGTTTTCAGTTTTGCTTCAGACTGTATGACATTTTGATTACTGTGGAATATCAACCTTCTGTATAGACACTTATCACTGCTTTCAACATCTTCTACTATGAAGTCACCACTGAGGGCGCTATGACCTTGATAGTGAATGATACGTTTACCAATGTCGTTACCAACAGATAGGAAAGGTACCTTTGGAATACAAAAGGAGATGCTAAAAATTCATATAGGTCAATTTGCTTTCACCCCTTATAAGGTTCACATTTTGTAGAGTCACATGTTCTGAATAATTGGATCAATGTGTTCACAAAGACTGAAGTGTGCAGTTGACATTTTCATGTAATAATTTTCTGCTTCATATTTGGAACAAAAGATTTTTGTCAATAAAGTATTCTAATCTAATCTAATCTAATCTAATCTAATTATATTAAATATGTGATTGTGTATATAACTTGGAAACATTATTCAAGAGAAATTCAATTCAAAAATAGTTTTCAATTTCCCACAGCATCCACCCTACCCTACTCTACTCTGAACTAATCTAATCAAAGATGTAATGGTATATATAACAACTGAAAATATTGTTTACAAGATATTCTATTCAAAAATAGTTTTGAATTGCTCAGAACCCAAGTGATACAAACAGACAGAATTAGTCAGTAAAAGTAACAACTTTGTGATATTTGTGATATTTTCAGCGAATCATGAACACATTTATCAACTCTCCTTGTCCTATAGTCTTTCCAATACCTCACCTGTGTTTTTCTGTTCAATCCCGTCGGAGCTAGCTCCATCACTTTTCCCGACAATTCTGCCTTAATACTTTCTATATTTTCATACTGATGTTCCCTATGCAAGGATACAACCACAAGTCTACCAAAGCCAGCAGACACAGCTAGCTGTTTTCTACCTTCAGGATAGCCAAACATCCAGTCTGTCTCTCTGTGAAACCATTTACAACATAGATACAAAGTCAGTCTGGCCAAGGTATAGCAGTGATTCTTAAAGTGTGTGCACAAAATGTTGTATAAAACTGCAAATATTTACAATTTTCACTAGACTTTAGTGGGAAACTACAGATTTGAACTAAGCAAGACTGCAAAATATCCCACGCTTATGAAGTATGGACAAACAAGTAATATTTATCATTCAAATAATACAAACCGGTTGTTGTTATCGTAAATGAAAAAGAAAAGAAAAAGAAAAAATGCAATTTCCAAAATCATAAGCATCGCAACTGTAATAAATTTGAACTGCTTACCTTCCCTGTGGTACAATAAATATGGCAAACTTTCCCTGGTGTCCTTTGGTGTTTAAATTGTCCACTACATGTAAAGTATATCTCGGTGATGGTGATTTACTACTGTATAGGTCCAACGATATATTTTCATTGGCATGGGAACTAAAAAAGAAACAATACATCACATTTGTTTTCAGTGGTCTCATGTTTCAAAGGGTGTTAAGTGGTAGGTAAATCTGCCTCTGTATAATATCCGAGTTCTCCAGGTAATTACATGCACCAAGGTTCCTACTTGTGTAGTGCAAGATATGGAAATCTTCTCTCAGATTAATTATTTCATTCATTCATTTCATGTCTGTACACAGACGCGTGCACACACACACACACACACACACACACACACACACACACACACACACACACACACACATACATAGAAATGCATATGGAACTTATAAATCAGTCCGTATAAATAGATGTAAAATCAGACATTTCGAATAAATATACATACATACATACATACATACATACATACATACATACATACTTACATACATACATACATACATACATACATACATACATACATACATACATACATACACACTTATATAAGCATACACACACGCATGCAGAAACACTTATATATACATACACACACATACACATGCACAATTATATATGCACACACACACACACACACACACACACACACACACACACACACACACACACATACATACATTTATAAGTACCTTGTGTTGAGACTCTGCCTTATCATAGCATATTGTTGTATCTCCTCTACACTTTTCATAACATCTTCCACTGTTTTCACTCTTTGAGTAGCTTCACCATCACTAAGACACACTTCAAGGATCTGAAACATATACAAATTAATGGGATGGATGGCACTGCCATATTTCAATGGATTTACATAGTTTTCTGAGCCAGTATTTATCCACAGTCCCTCTATCATGATGTGTTTGTTAATCAATCACAAAATTCTGCCCAAAGAAAAAATTATTGTTTACTGGAGTCAGCGACATTATGTCCAAATATGGTATCTTTGTCAGATCAGGAATGTCCAAATATGGTATCTTTGTCAGATCAGGAATGTCCAAATATGGTATCTTTGTCAGATCAGGAATGTCCAAATATGGTATCTTTGTCAGATCAGGAATGTCCAAATATGGTATCTTTGTCAGATCAGGATGCTACTTATACATTGCACATTATTCTAACACTTGGGGGTTTTCTCATTTGCATAAACAAGTTTTGGTTCATGATTTCTCATTGCATTAGACAGAGTGAAGAGACATCTTCAAAGCCACTGGTAGCCTCTAGGCTAACCTCAACTGAACACAAAACAGACAGAAACAGAGATAATGCAGAGCTTTAATTCTTAGCTATATCAAAACTCTCTCACTATCTTTAGTGTTAAACTAACTTTTACCTTATTTTGAATTTGAGGCATCTTCTTAAACTTTGTGCAAATGTATCCAAAAACTGGAAGTTGAAACTCTTTCTGGTCATCTTCATTTTCTTGAACTTTGTGAACTCTGAACATCCACCCTCTGAAAGATAATGAAAATATGACATTGATGACAAAGATCAGAAAATATTTAATTTAATTAATATGACATATGCAATTAAAAAGTTGAGTAAGACAAATTTGACTGTACAGTTGCTCATTTGATGGCACTAAACAATTTGTATCAAAGCAAAAGATGTTAAATTGAGATATTTACCCTCTCTCATATGATATATACCTGAGCTAAGTGATATATACCTGAGCTAAGTGATATATACCTGAGCTAAGTGATATATACCTGAGCTAAGTGATATATACCTAAGCTAAGTGATATATACCTGAGCTAAGTGATATATACCTGAGCTAAGTGATATATACCTGAGCTAAGTGATATATACCTGAGCTAAGTGATATATACCTGAGCTAAGTGATATATACCTGAGCTAAGTGATATATACCTGAGCTAAGTGATATATACCTGAGCTAAGTGATATATACCTGAGCTAAGTGATATATACCTGAGCTAAGTGATATATACCTGAGCTAAGTGATATATACCTGGGCTAAGTGATATATACCTGAGCTAAGTGATATATACCTGAGCTAAGTGATATATACCTGGGCTAAGTGATATATACCTGAGCTAAGTGATATATACCTGGGCTAAGTGATATATACCTGAGCTAAGTGATATATACCTGAGCTAAGTGATATATACCTGAGCTAAGTGATATATACCTGGGCTAAGTGATATATACCTGGGCTAAGTGATATATACCTGAGCTAAGTGATATATACCTGAGCTAAGTGATATATACCTGGGCTAAGTGATATATACCTGAGCTAAGTGATATATACCTGGGCTAAGTGATAAAAATCATAAAAATCCTTTCCACCCCATTATCAATAAAGAGTAAATGTTCAAGAATATATTATTTGGCAAAAGTTTGCGAAATTGATATGATTATGACAAGTTTGTATTTTCAGTTTTATCCTGAAGTACACATTACTTTTACATTACAGTGGGAATACTTAATCTCACCATATCAGAGCCCTTTTATCAACTTTACATTGATTAAAGGGGAACAACACTCCAGGAAATAAAGGTATTTTCATACACTGTGGGTTCTAGAGAGTAATTTCATAATTTCACATAACATAAATTTTGCATGATTGCCAAGGATCATCTAATAGAAATCATGTCATCTAAGACAATTGAGGCAATAGGTGATAAAGAGTTTCAATTTGGTGTTGGTTGGCAACCAAGTGAAGTTTATGTGATGTGAAATCATGAAATGACTTTCCAGAACCAAAAGTTTATGAAAATACTTTTTTTTTCTGGAGTGGTGTTCCCCTTTAACACTGCTACATGTACTAATCAAATCTGATCAAACTTAGTAAGTATTTAATTCCTTAACAGTATTGTGTATTTTGAATGTTTCTTTTTTTAGCTACAAATAAAATATTACGTGCCACAGCTGTGGTGTCTGCTACACCACTAGAGGGTGCTCTATCACTGAAAGGCCCATCAATAACCAGTATAGACTTACTCATCAGGGAAGTAGGTAAGGACTTTCTTTAATATATGTTGTTCTGATAAAGTTATACAGATGTATCTTCCACCAATCTTCAAGACACGGTTTATCTCAGCAAACATTTTATCTACATTGTCTTGCATTTCTTTGTTATTGTCTGACATGACAGCATCCAATGTTGCTTTGTCAAACACAACATTAAAGGAGTTATCCTCGTACTCCATCTGAATAGTAAGAGACAGAATCACAGTCAAAATTCAGTTCTTCTTCTTTGGATGTTTTATCAAACTTTACAATTATTGAATTCAAAGCTCAGCAAGTAAAATAAACAGTGCTCTCTCCTTATTATTCACAATGTTAGGGCTTGGAGACTGATAACAACTATTCTTACTGGGTAAAGACTATCTAAGGTCTCCTGGCTGTTTTGATATTTAATAGGGTGCCCATACTTAATTCACTGTAACAACTTGAAAATATTGGCTCGGTCAGTTAAAGTAAAAACAAAGTAAGTGTATATTGTGTAAATATTAGGTGATATTTTCATTTCATAATCACACTATAATATTCTGAGATTGATTAGAAACAATAATTAAAGTCAAAAGGAAACTCTGAACTATTCATTTTATTACAGTTCCAAAATTCAGCTAAATAATGATAATTTTCCCTCAGCTACATACTCAAGGGGTCGTCATTGTACAATCAGTCATGTTGTGATTTTTCCTAAACCTGCCATAGAGGGCATCATTTTTTACCAGATTAAAGAAATAGGGGGTCAGTTGGATCATGAGGAATGGTTGCCTTTATTTGCATAGTAGAAGGAAGTGATTTGGAAAGTGATTTTCATTATATCGAGCATACTTAGACATTACAAGTCGGCTTAGCATCCCTTCTAACTTAGTCATGGACAAAACCGAGTACATATACATATATATCGATCTTATGATCATTTGATGGTGTTCATTTGACAACACAAAATCTGTAAAAAAGTGAAAAATGCGGACAAAAAGTGGTAATGAAGACAATCACTCACATTCATCATGTCCATTTTTTCATAAATCATCTTGGGTCGTTTCTCAGCATTCCTGGATGTCATTTGTTTGATAACAGTATCACTAATATCAATGTTAGTAATACTATGATATCCGATATCGTAGAGATCTTCACTAAGTCTTGAATTACCACATCCAATCACTAATACTCTGTCTGTACTTTTAATGTATTTATGTAGTAGTCTTGATAACTCTGGGTATTCACCATACCTGGTGAGTATTGACACAATTACAAATAAAATCACACATGCACAGAATATTTGATGAAAAATTGAAGGATATAACTTTTTCTATAACCCTGCAAAAAGGAGAACGTAATCTGTATAGCAAACACAATGTAAATCTCCAGTAAGATCATGGGATATGTACCTGAGTTCTCTATGGTAAGATGCTGGGGGTGTGGGGGGGGGGGGGGGGGGTGTGTGTGTGGGGGTGGTTGGTTATATGGTAAGATGCTGTTCCTTGTTGGGTCTTAATAGAAGAATGTGTGAGAGACCAATTATCCAACTAAAAGGTGTGTGTGTGTGTGTGTGTGTGTGTGTGTGTGTGTGTGTGGGGGGGGGGGTTTGTTGTTGTTGTTGTTGTTGTTGTTTTGTTTGTTTGTTTGTTTGTTTTTTGTTGTTGTTTTTTGTTTTTGTTGTTGTCGTGGTTAGGTTGTTGTTGTTGTTGTTTGTTTGTTTGTTTTTGTTGTTGTTTTTTTTTGGGGGGGGGGGGCAGAGGGTCCAATCATTGTAATATGAACAATAATGGTACATATGGGCATTTAGCCTAGTTCCTGACAGGGACCATATTCCATATACTTCATCACTATCCCAGTCTAGTCAAGGCCCTGATGATCCGCACAGATTTCTGTGCTCCCTCCTACATCGTTCATATAAACATGATTATGTTGTTGCATCCCAACGTGATTTTAGCATAAACAGACTGGAGGTGGCGTCCTGGTTGGACATTGGACATCGTCAAAACAGCTGTACCAAATGAATATTTAATGAGCGGTGACGACAGCCCGTCAATTTGTGATGGATTACTATTGACATGCGATAGTGATGAAGTGTATTGTAGTACGGAATACCGTCCCTGTCAGGAACTAGACTAAGGGGATGCATTAAGATATATCGACTTTTAGAAGAAGTTCAGCCCCAAGTTTTGATAAAGACAGCCATGTTTACTCTCTGGCAGTTATTTAGTATGACACCTAACATCCAGTGCGAGTATATGTAGGTGCACTAATGGAGAAATTACTAGAATCCATTCCAGCATGGAGGTTGTATGACTGACAATCTACTCTATCTCTAGGGTCCAGTAATAGGGCTAAGACTCAATTCAAGGACAGTGTATCATTATCAATGACAGTAACCGAGGTGACAACGTTTTATGACAGTAACCGTGGTGACAACGTTTTATGACAGTAACCTTGGTGACAACATTTTATGAATGTTAGTAAATGGCATGAATATGTTGTACTACTAGGATATAAGGATCATCCTCCAATTGAATCTTAGCCCACACCAATCTGATCAAAATCTAGATGTAGATGTCAGTTAATCGTTCATTGTTATTTTACCTCGGTGTTTTTGCTTCAATGGACCTTCGTGATACATGTTTACGTTTTCGTCTTGATGGCCACCTCTATATCTGAACGCAGAGGTGGCCATCGAGACGAAAACGTATTAAAACATGGATCACGAAGGTCAATTAATTGAAGCAAAAATACCAAGGTAAAATAACAGTGAACCGACAGCTACATCGGATTTTAATCAGCTTGTAGAGGAGGCGGCCATCAAGACGAAAACGTAAACACGTATCACGAGAAGAAACAAATGCACGATCTAGACATCTACATCGCCCCCACGCCACGTGTGTGTGAAGGATATCACACGATTCTATTTTTTATCGTCTATCAAGAATGTAAATGCAATAATTGTTGCGCTGTGATTTTGAGGGTTTTTTCTCCTGTTTTTGTGTTATTTCGTTCCTATAGTATATTCAACTGGAAGCAGTCGCTAAAATTCCCGAAACGTTAACGCAAATAGACGAGATCACGCTGAAAACGTGAGCGAGATGTCAGCGTACTGCCCGTTTCAAAATGCATTGCTGATGCCTTGTTACATTTGCCGATTTTGACGGGGTACCTCTTAAAACTTCTTGGGTCTTGAAGGTTCTGTAATTAATGTTGGAGTTAGGAAATGTCCGATTTGTTGGCAGGTAAGGTGTAATTTAGCAGAAAAATTAACCCAACTTTGCGATTCAGATATGAATCGCTTCCGTCTATTTGCGCTTACAAATTTGCAGGGAATACAGCGTTTGCTTCCAGTGAACAAAAAATAGCACACACAAAAAAAAAAACAGAAGAAAAAGCCCTCAAAATCACAACAAACGCTACAATTATTACAGCTACCAAGAATGGTCAAGTGCTCTGCATGTAGAAGTGTATGCTGGTTAATAGTGGCACAACAGTAATGTCGATAATTTGGCAATATGTGCAGTATGCAATGCATGCATCAAAGTTGTAAACATACCATTCAAACGCCTTTGCTCCTCTCTTTTTGAAGAACTTCTCATAGTACTCGACGGAGCTTAATTCTGTGTGACTCTTTGGTGTCAAATCCATTGTATTGTTCAAGGATCTGTTAGCTCATATGAAAGTAATGTTATAGGTAGCAAAATTCGGAAATGTTCAACAAATGCAAGGGATAATTTAGAATAGATGTGACGACTGCGATTATTTCACATGTTCCATGGGGGCAGCCATTTTTAAAAAGTCAGGCGCCATCAACGACAAAAAGCAGGGTGTTGGAAATCAAGGGCCTGGTCAGGAGAGCACTGTGTAAACATGGTGTAGGCATAGACGTGGAGGGTCTATGGTGTAAGCGATGGTTTCATTGTCGGCTATTTCGCAATCGACTAGGGAACTTTATTTTGCTTTCCTACATCATGTACATTATAATAACTGTTTTCTACAAGAGGGTTCTTCCCAAAAAACAACACCTCTTGATTTAGCGCTAAACCCCCACAAAAATAGTTTTAAATTAAAAGATGTAATGTTTATTTTTGTTGAACCGCTTCAAACGTGTGATTTTAATAACGTAGATTTAATCATTTTGCGGCAGTATATAGGTCCATAATGGATACAGAAAGATTAATTTGTTATGTGTAATAGTTCAATCATTATTGCATAACAACATGCCATAGCAAGCATGGTAAAGTATACAAAAATAACATATAGAAAGTGACTGTTGGAGGACTGTTTACATCACATCCAAGGGGGTATGAGCACCAGTCATTTATTAACATCTGCATAGCTAATCGGTGTTGTGTTTTTACTAACCATAAGTCCTACAAATCAGTTTCGCATGTCACATAAAAAATGATGTGTCCATAATGGTGGTATAATAACACTACTACCATGGCAAAGAAAGGTATAGTCGCTTTGCTATGTTACAGAACTTTACATAGGGTGGGGTACTCAGTTCTTCGTCCATTCCCCCACCCCACCTCACTCCACCCCACCCCAAGGCCATACATATTGACGGCTCCCTTAGAGGTGATATTATACAGGTTTACATGATATCATTCTGGACAATATCGATTATAGCTAGCTGCTCACCTAGTTTATATACAGTAACAAGAGGACACAATGATAAAGTAGAACAAAATGCACCTACAAAATTCTAAATCCGCAAATATTTCTTTTCTGTACGTATTGTAAATGGATGGAACGCTCTGTTGAATTATGTGATCCTATCAAAAACACTAAGACTAATACTGATTAAGTTTTCACACTACAAACGGGACCCGAGTATGGGGATTTTATTATCCATGGATATTCCGCCCATTCAATGAACCGAGCTGAACTGAACCGAACCATTTTTCCTCTACCATGAGGCGTGTCCACAATAAATGATATTGTAGCATCTGTCAACGATTTAACGAACGTACATACGTTTATTCTGATATCATGTGATACATTTGATATCCGACGTAGTATTTCTCACTAATTGACATTATCTATGTATGCATTTCATTATTGACTTTATCAGATAACCACCGATATGTGTGAATAATTTCAAATCGAAGTATACTGCCTTGGTTATTAGTCTCTGCTAATGCTTGATCATTGCGAGTGTGTCACGTGATATTGCATAATAGTTTGAATCGTCTAAAAATATATATAAATATAGATATAAATACACCCATAACAACACAATAATTGGCATTAGGGTCAATACTATTTATAGTTTTTATTCCAAAAGTGAAACCACAATTACTAATTTTTTATCCTTTCATTTAATAAGAAGAACACATGTTACTATCGAGTATCTGACAGTACCAATACATGCAAAACACGTCGCCTACCTGAATTACGCGTCATGCAAATGAGTTTCGGCGTCATGCCAATAGAACCCCAGAGAGAACAATAGAATGTTCATTGTAATCACTGGTGTGAAACGAAGTCAAAAAGCGTGGAAAAAACACAACAAGAAACGTATTGCTTTACAAATGGACCAAGACTATTTTAAAATGTCACTTTTACCAGCCTAGCCGTCTTTATATGCCTTACGTAAAATGTCTTGAATAGAATCGACGATCCGATTTTAATTTCGCGGAAAAATCAAAATAAGAACTGGCATCGTAGACAACACAGGATCGGATGGCTTCAAGGAAGGAAGGGAACACGGAGAAATTTAACACGGGTCGAAGAATTGCTGCTGCACCGGGCAGTTCATGCTTTGCCTTGTTAAGTGCCGTTCATAAGCTCGCTAAATGGGAAGATTTTGACGCGGAGGAACTAGGCAGTGGATTTTTCGCTGACGTTTTTAAGGTAGGCTACATGCACACGCACATACTCGACAGTCACTTGCATTTTAGCCAGACGGAGAGAAGTCATCGACAAACGTATATGCATATCATATCCGTTGCTAGAGGGTATACACGCAAAACACATTTTTCTCGACGCGTGATTGCACCACACAATTGATTTATCGAGTCGCAAATTGCCTACGTACACTATTCTCCAAACCAGCTATTATATATACTAATTGAGGAGAAACACCCATTTATTACTAATAGCCATAGAAATAAATACAACGGGGTGAAATTTGACCCAAAGACATTAGACGTCTATATTGTGGTGACAAGTAAAACAGTGAACGTATCCCAGGGCCCTGTTTACGTTAGTGTTGACTGGAAATGAAAGGGTGGTTAACTAAACATGTAATGAGACCGAATGGTTTTGATTGATACAATGTGTTAAGGGGAGTGTCAAGCAACAGGTGGCTATTAAATAATGTACTACGATATACAAGAATATATAGTATCCGTAGTATCCATTTGACGTAACTCATAACTCATAACTCATTTTATTTTCACCAAAAAGAATGACAGAACTTAGACTGGGAAAATGTACATGACAAAAAATGATTATATATGATTATACGTGATTATAACTTGATTGATACATGTACATTCATTTTACAGAGGTTCAATATTGAAAGTAATTTGGTGTGTGAAGGAACATACTAAAGTCACTGAACCACTTCCTGCGACCTGCTATAATCTATCATTTAACACTTGACTCCCCTAGCTCCTGCACACCCATATTACTAAGTCTCCATTCAATGATCATAAAAACATTAGTTCTTCTAGATGTCTGAGTAAAAACTGACCGAGAAAAGCCCGACTGAGAGATAACAACGTATGTGCTGCAGTCCTTCTATCATACAGACATTGTCATCAATTTACTGTGTATCATTTGATATGGTGACTGTATGGTTGACAAGTTAGGCAATTTTGAGTTAATGAGTGCAAACGCCCTGTCCTAAGGCTACGGGTTGAATTGACAGATGGTACGCAGTGTTACATCAGAGGCCAGAAAAGTTGCATAGTTTTTGAGATACCGCAACCGGAAAATAACCAGCATAATAATATAGATCAGACTCTTGATTTGAGGCTCACGAATACGAAAATCCATGATGACAGAGCCACAGATTATTACAAGTTAATAGAGCATATTTTGAATTAAGTTAAGCTAGAGCATATGTTGTAACATAGTGTATAGGAAGACTCGGCCAAACATTTGTTGGGTTAACACATTGCTGGTTTGTGTAGCATATTGAACTTTTAATGTGTTGAGGTTGAACTTATATATGTTTTTGTATGTGATCAAGTATCATCTGGCACACACGAACCGTTCTTACCCAAAGCTATGTGTTACCATGACTACGACCATGTTTTGAGCCAAAATAACGTCTTCCTGTCGTTCAGCAATATAATTCTGGACAGTCACATAATGTTTTGCAGGACAACTTTAACCTGAAAATAATTGAAGGTTTCTATATATCAGGCTCTTTGTTAGAGTCAAATAAGGAACTACTAGTATATGATGACGGACCTGGAGACTAATACAAAGAAAGTTACAACATGATGTAGTGAGACTCGAAAGAACGATCGATACTAATTACTATGCGTCGGTGTCGGTTTTTATTTGTTTACATCACTTGGTAATAACTATTAATCTGCAGATATAAATCATTATTATCCCCCAAAATGTGTTACCATGACAACTGCTGAGAGTCTCACATTCTTGTGCTTTTGGTGCTTCAAGAGAAACCAGACAATTACCTAGAGTTTGATGTGCAACTACAAGCAGAAACAAAATATATGGGTCGTCATATACATACTAACTCTTGGTTAAAGTCTAGGGAATGGTGAAATAATTGATAATAGACTTTAGAATTAATACAAAACAGTTGAATGACAATTCAAATAGACTGTGATAGCATTCCTTCACTTTTAGGATGAAATTATAGGGTGTTGTAAAACTTAAACCGTATGTTTTTTAATTAACGTGATTTGACGTGATTGCTATGGTTGAAAATTAACCATGGCAAGAAAGGGAAGAAAGCCTCAAAGTCTCATATAATCCCTTGTAGTGTTCATGTACTGGTCCAGTCTAATTTTAATGTGATTTAACGTGATTTCCATGGTTATAAATTAACCATGGCAAGATAGGGAAGAAAGCCTCAAAGGCTCATATAATCCCTAGTAGTGTTCATGTACTGGTCCAGTCTAATTTTGATGTGATTTAACGTGATTGCCATATGGTTGTAAATTAACCATGGCAAGACAGGGAAGAAAGCCTCAAAGTCTCATATAATCCCTAGTAGTGTTCATGTACTGGTCCAGTCTAATTTTGATGTGATTTAACGTGATTGCCATATGGTTGTAAATTAACCATGGCAAGACAGGGAAGAAAGCCTCAAAGGCTCATATAATCCCTAGTAGTGTTCATGTACTGGTCCAGTCTAATTTTGATGTGATTTAACGTGATTGCCATATGGTTGTAAATTAACCATGGCAAGAAAGGGAAGAAAGCCTCAAAGTCTCATATAATCCCTAGTAGTGTTCATGTACTGGTCCAGTCTAATTTTAAAGTCCACAGCAGTTTTGGCTTGGATGACATATTCTGGTAAATTGTTCCATTGTGCTGTGTCATCACTGATTTCTGTATTCCTGAGATTTTAACGAAGTGTTTGATATACATATATTATGCTGGTTATTTACTGCTGCAGCACTTTACCTACATCTAATATAATTGTAGTTGCAGAAATGACCTTCACCCAATAACCATTGTGGGGATGGGGACGAAGAGAACAGTTAGTCAGAGGCTAACATAAACAGATCGAAATGGGAACAGACAGGCAGGCAGACAGACAGACAGACAGGCAGGCAGACAGACAGACAGACAGACAGACAGACAGACAGACTTATATTAGTCTCTTTATTACAATGTAATAATAAAGATTAAAACATCACGCAATGCAGTGCGTAAACCACGCGTCGTCTGCTCAGAAACACACACATTGCGAACAAACAAGTTTAATACATCATGTACAAATATTGTTTAAAATGTCATCAACACAATAAGCCTGCCTCAATTTGGAACTTTCCTACATTCCATACATTTCCATTCGATCTTGAACACGTAGTTTAGTACTCACATGGTTAAGGAGTTAAGTGCATAACGCGACGTACACAATAAGCTTGTTACAAGAAGAGACGAAGATGAAATGTATCACCGTTAAAGAGCCTGTAGCAGTGTCATTGTAAACGATTCGATGGGTCAAAACACAGAGTTGAAAAAAACCCTGAATTTACGATATACGTCTTCACTCTAATGACGACCTTGCCATTGTCATCAATGCATTCCTTTTAGAATGGTGCTCGGTAGTCCAAGATACACGTACAAGGTCCGACAAACGTCATTTAACAGTACATAGCCTTAGGGTTGTCAACTTGTCACATGGAAGGACTGACACATTTCTTCATGGCCCCAATCAAATCTCATTTACTTTCAAGACCTCAAAACAGGAAACTTGCACATTTATTTATTTCTCATTAACGTGTCTCATCCTCAAAACTCATCTGTCTGTCTGTCTGTCTCTGTCTGTCTGTCTGTCTGTCTGTCTGTCTGTCTGTCTGTCTGTCTGTCTGTCTGTCTGTCTGTCTGTCTGTCTTCCCCATCTCTATATATTTATGTTAGCCTCTGACTATCCGTTCCATTCGACCCGTCCCCACTATGGTGATTGGGTGAAGGACATCTCTGCAAAATACAGATAAAGTTAAAATGCCACTGAAAATAATTTACATAACTACATGTATTTGCATCGACAAATTAATGATTCATACTTAGTCTAGCACGCACGCGCACACAGTACATTTATGTACAACAGTTGATACACACTTACAGTTGGCTACAGTTGGCTTGTTCTAACTGGGTACGGGTGTGTGTGCGCGCGCATATGTGTATTCTTGAAAAACAGTCCCGTAGTTAGCTGAGAACACGTTATAAATTCATCACCATGCCCTTTACAACAATTATTACCGAACATTGAACATAGAACGAAACTGTGACACATCGATAAATCATCTAATATTGTGAATGCATGTAAGATAATCCATTCTACAATTTTAATATGCTTTTAATCATCATTAGGTCAGGAACCATAGCAACGGAGACGTCATGGTGGTCAAAATCGGGAAATCGACAGATCGGAGAGATCAGTGTAAACTGGTGAAGGAAATAGAGCTAATGAACAAATTAAATCACCCTAATGTGTTGAAACTGAAAGGTGCATGCATAAAAGGTGGAAGACTACTGCCCATGCTAGAGGTATATGGATATATTATTTTAACACCATGTTGACGCATAGACCCCACACCAACACGTGTAGGGTCTATGGTTGACGGCACCATTAATTACTCATTACTAAATGTAAATATAAAACTCACAAATGTAAGGCCCTGTCTGAAGTAACAGTTCACTACCAAATGACCCCATTACCCCCCCCCCCCCATATCGCATAAAAAATATTACCATGGATACACGGCGTGAATTGGCGCATGCTCCGTGATGTACTGCAGAGATAACAGAGTCCTGCATAAGGGACAGCCAATATAGATCGTCCTGAATAGTCAAAACAATTTTCCATACTTCTACTTCGCACATGTACAAAGAGTCCATAATGATTTTAGTATTCTGCGAACACTATTCCGATTTTTTTTATCAGTAAGCGCGAAAACGACCCTCACTTACTTTGATGAGCTCATAGTGCCATCCGCTTTGTCGGAGTCAGACTTACGCTAACCAAATGACTGGCGACAATTTGAGACGGATCCTAATACTAATGAGATTCATAGGAGCTTGGATCACTTTCGTAACAACATTCAAGTTTGGCTTCAATCAACACTGATACTATAGCCCCGGCTGCCCGTTAAGTTGCATATACTCACATAGCTATAATTTTTAAAAAATGTCAATTTTATTTGAAGTACCTTTCCGGGGGATGTCTTCACGACGTGCTGATGAATCAATGTGAGAAGCTACCGTGGATGGAGAGGGTCTTGTTTGCGGGGGATATAGCTAAAGGCATGAACTACTTACACCAAAATGACATATACCATCGGGATCTGACGTCATGGGTAGGTATGCAAATATCAGAAGTGTCATCCCACTAAACAAGGGGGTGAAAGACACAACATTGTGAATCTCAATTAAAGTATATTGGTATCAAATAAATAAATGCAATATTTTTAGTGTAAAAAAATAAACTAACATTTCAATACAGCTAAATTGTCAATAGTAGACAATTCGGTCCTGATAACGAATTATTCAATGGTTGGGGGGGGGGGGGAGGTGACTTTAAAAGTATTCGCAAGCTACCTGTAGTTTGCTATTTTTAAATGTTAGCGCCACCATCGACAGCGACTCGGAATTCCGATTTTGAGCAAAACAATCTTATAAGATCACTACAACAATACTTCTTGATTAAAACTGAGCAAATAAGTAAATAGTTACAGCACCCAACTCTCTTATTTCGATACTGCCAACTTCATCGCCACGTGATCAAGTAAGCTAATATATTGCGCTCTCACCGTGCCCACTTTTCAGAACTGTTTGCTTCGATTATCCGCCGACCGTCGTCATGCTGTTGTTGCAGATTTTGGCTTATCTCGAGTTGATGTCGATCCAGCCTTACCGCCCGATTCTCCTCGGAAGATGTCGATGGTAGGTTCTGCCTATTGGATGGCGCCAGAAATGATGCGCGGTGAGGTATATAACAAAAAAGTGGACGTATTCTCGTATGGCATCACACTTTGTGAAGTCATCGCGAGAATTGAAGCTGACCCAGATGAACTTCCGAGAACAAATGTAAGTTTTGACATCCGGTATAACTATTCTCACCAAACAAGTATTCCAATGACACAAGAGTATACATTTTAATATACATGTATCCCAGCGTCAACTTAGTCTAGTTCCTATACGGTATCGTTACCATTAAACATCCACTCACATAGTCTAGTCAAAGTCGTCACTCTAGAAGTCATGAGATGCGTGAGATGTAAATAATTAAAAATTTTCCGCAGCCACCCACTCAGTCATTAATAGTACCACAGTTGGCATCCAGACTAACGTCAACTTCGTGTAAACAAAATATGAAACAAATTATATTTAGACTTATCATCAACAATTTCACCATTTGCTTTTGTTCCTCCTTCTTTTTATTATTCAAGTCTTTTGGTTTAGATGTTGAACATTTTCGAAAGAAATGTGAAGATTGTCCTTGTGCATTCCTTGCATTGGCTGAACGTTGTTGCGATGTAAGTATTTGAACCCAACAAAAAAGAAGGTAATTTCACGCAAATTAAAAAAAACCTAAAAAAACCACCCGAAATGATGTTGGGAGGGGTGTGACAAAGTATTAAGCTGTTAGAAAATAAAACTGCTCGACAGAGATGGTGATTTTTGAATGTTATGACGCACAAGAAGTTCAAAGTTTTTAGCATTTAGTATTCAATCTCTCTTGGTCGATGATCCTCATCAGATTAAATCCATAGTTACAAGTGACCACTAGGTGGCGGTATGATCAGCCGATTATATATGTAAGGAGCTTGTTTTGGTCTCATTTTGTTTTGGTCTCATTTCATAAAATTTTATTCATAAGGTATACTTGAAAAGACGAATTTAGGCTCAATATGAATCCTCTCTCGACAGCTTAATCCAACCAACAGACCGTGGTTTAAAGACATCGTTTCCATAGCGACAGGAATCAGTGCGTCATTTGTTAGCCTAACTGACAGTAAAACCAATGAAAAGATCATAAATGGCGGACTCATAACGTCAGAACAAACGGAGGAAGCGGGTCCCTCCGAGCGGAGTCACTCAGAGGACGAAAATAAACAGATTGAAATAAACAGAAATGTGCAGAAATTTGGTGAAACTTTACCTGGACTTCGTGAGCACTCTCTTTCTGATAGCGACGTGCAAGATTTTGAGATGGCGGTAACAAAAACAAAGAGGAAACCATCAAGTCTTGGACAGACGCAACTTCCGTCAATCAGTGAAACAGACGACTCAAACACATGATATATAGTATATACGCTGCAGGACAAACTATGTCTAGTTTTACACTCCTGTATATTTACACAGATACGGAACGAGTGTTCCTGCAAGTACTACTAGGTAAATAGCGCCCTCCAGTGAACAATGTAGCTTTGGTGTAATTCGAAAGTATTTACCAAGATTTACGGAGAAGTTTCGTGCATGTTCCTCGTAAGTTTTACCTCAAGAAACACGAAGAAATCACAATACGCCATATCTTTAAAGTGGCGTGTTTATCAGCGTCTGCTGTTAAAAATATATAGCCATAGGTATGTAGTCACAAAATACGCCTGCTTAACTTATTTTTTACGTGTTTGTATAAGTTTAACAATAAATTATGAAGTTGAGTATATTTATGAGTATTTTTGTACTTCTTACTATGTAAGTATAGTACGTAATTGGTTTGTGCAAACCTTTTTACCTTCGCATTTCATTCCGTTTTGAGTTAAAGGACATGTGAATGGTGGATGATATTAGTAATTACTTCTTGCAGGTCTATCAATGAATACATTGAATGAAATCATTCTTGCACGTCTAGAATCATCACATGTTGCTATAAATATGAATAAAGGTGTCTGTGGTGTCATAAATCAAAGCAAGTTAAAGGTATAATTCCTATGTACCTTTCTCTGTAATGTTTGGTAACAGTTAGTCATGATTACTGATAGCAGTGTATATAATATTAATACACATGTTTCGTATATGAATTAAAGTCAAACACAGAGCAGCACGTGATAAACTAGTAACATTTACTATATAAACGCCTTATTTCCTTTACTATTGCTAGGCAACAACATCCATCGAAAACAAGCAAATGTAGGAAAATTCGGCGTACAGACTCGCCTTATTTCCTTTGCTATTGCTAGGCAACAACATCTATCGAAAACAAGCAAATGTAGGAAAATTCGGCGTACAGAAACACCTTATTTCCTTTGCTATTGCTAGGCAACAACATCTATCGAAAACAAGCAAATGTAGGAAAATTCGGCGTACAGAAACGCCTTATATCCTTTACTATTGCTAGGCAACCACGTCCATCGAAAACACAAGCAAATGTAGAAAATATGATAATCCTTATTTTGCAGACAGTTCCGTTTCTACCTCATAAGCTGGGGCCCTTAATATTTAAAGCTTACAGGGACGCATTTCAACATCTCGATTGTGGCTTTAAGGGTTGTCTTCGTCCCATTGTACATTGGCTTAACTTCCAGGCTTTGCTCCTAAATAACAGGATGAATGTATGACCAGTGTGTCGACCATTATCCCCTCTTAAAGCTTTAAACCCAGAGAATCACTCAGCCAGTTTGAAAAGAAACGATCGCAGGTGTCATGTAGCCATATCTTGACTGATAATTTCCTTCTCGTACGTCGGAGATGTAGCAACGATTATAAGAATGAGAGAAGGTAATCACAGTCACATGTCATTCCTAATATTTGAACGTCCAACTGACAGTTCAAAATCAGAACTGTCACTTGACTGACTCAGTTAACAAAACTGTCAACATATACAGTGACTGTTAATCAGAAATAAATTAGAGCTTAGTAGGTAGTTGCTATTTTTAACAAATTATCAAAACTATACCCTAATTACTGATATATAAAATACGAGATAGTACAGAGAGTGAGAGAGAGAGAGAGAGAGAGAGAGAGAGAGAGAGAGAGAGGGGGGGAGGGAGCGAGGGAGGGAGGGAGTTCACGGACGCGATTGGATGAATGGATGGATATCATGGAAGCAGACAGGTGCATGCACGCTCCTGTACGCACGCACGCACATACATACATACATACATACATACATACATACATACATACATACATACATACATACATACATACATACATACATACATACATACATACATACATACATACATACATACGTACATACATACATACATACGTACATACGTACATACGTACATACGTTATTGATTTATTTGTTATTTAGAAATGTTTGGGTTTTGACTTGGCATTTCTGTGTCTCGCCGATTTTTCCTTTGAAAAAGAATATTTATTCGAAACGTCGGATTTAACAGCTATATATACGGACTGGTTTATTAGTTCCTAATGCATTTTTTTCCTTCTACGTACATACGTACATACATCCGAATTAAAAGTAAAGAGACTGACAAATTTGATATAAGAAATAGTGACGTAAAAAGTGCGTTTATTTAAAGTACATTCGAGACAAAAACATTTGTACACTATAACGGTACTTGAGACTTGATTCGAAATATCATAATTAATTATAACACTTAAATATTGAATAGATAATTACAAGTCGACATCGTTTACTGTTTTTTAAGCAATTCAAACCAGAATATTTTACACGCACGGTTCACAGAGTGACAACCACATTATGTACACACGTGTACACCTAATGTTTGATAGTATATACTTTAAAGCGATACTTTTCTCTGTACATACTAGACCCTCCCCTCAAAAAACTTGACAAAACATTGATTTTGAATTATCTTATGCAGAATATATTCAAGTGACGATCATATATCGCAAAGTTCGACATCATTTCCGAAAAATCGTTCCACAAATTATCATACTTACAATATGCAAACTATATAATTGATAATTTGATCACAGGGATCGCAAGGTCAAATGCTAACAATGCTAAACTTTTATCTTGTGTTCTAGGAAATGCATCACATACAAAGGTATGTCAATAGTGATGATTTCATGATACACTTTATAAATTTGACCTTGACTTTTTTCTTGAAGGTCAAATGCTATAACTATTGAAATACTTACTTTTCTAAGGGCTAAGAATAGTAAAGTGCTATGAATGTCTTATTATATAGTTAAACTTAAGTATTAAACAGGATCTTCAAAATTTAGTTTTAAATCTGATGTCGTAGTATATATATAGTGTACTTTGTTACAACATGGATTCACAACACAGTATTATACCAACTTAATTACATATTCTTCATGTCTCTGCAAATAAAAATGGAAAAACATCGAAAAAACATCCAACTCTCTCTTACTTTTTTCCTTGTCTGTATTGACAGGTCAAAATGATATTGTTAGTGAAAATCCATTCATTAAATATGTATAATAATAAATATCTATGTAATACCAACAATCACACTTTAAACATCCAGATTGCGATGATAGGAACCACTTACATCTTCAATTAATGATATCTTAAGAATGTGTTCCATCAAAATACCAACAGACATTCCACCACGTACATGGTAACTATACATATTTAATACATCGTCAAATTTATTCCCCAATCTATTGTTCTTTTTTGTCTGATTGTCCAAATAATTTTGACATGGTAAAAAAAATTCGATATTAACTATCATTACATATGCAATTACATTATTTCATAGTGTACAACACAACGTTACTGACGTCAATATAACACAAACAAATAAACTTGAAAGTTTAGTAGTCGTCCGATTACGCATGCGCATGTCGGGATCGTTGTAAACCAATTTTAACTTTGCTAGCTCTTTATATCCCTCCCAAGTTGAATTCGGCAAAACTTTGCTCGTTTGAGCGTCCGTAGTTACTGGCAAGGTTTCCTAGCGTGGGACCCCAACGCGTGTGTATGTAAATCAGACGACTGTTGTGCTTTAACTCTTGAGAAATGTTCGCCAGAGGAAATTTGAATTATTTCTCATTTCTTAATACACTTAGTATAATAATACCCTCTTTAAAAATGGTTATGTCGTCAGTAAAAATTTACACATATTTAGAACGCATGATGACAGGGATTATTAATAGACATCACATTACATTACATTACATTACATTACATTACATTACATTACATTACATTACATTACACAGGGGTAAAAGTGCCTCATCTATAAAGCGTTTGTTCACATACATTACATGTGCAATATAGTAGTATGCACATGTCACGGTTATGTTCCTGTTACTCATTTTCGCGCCAAACATTAGACGATCATGCCAATGGTATGAGATATGAATATATGGAACAGTCAACAATCTAAATGACAACATCGAAAATTTAAAATTGAGATAAAACTATTTAATCTAGCCGAGATTACTACTGACTTTTGCAGAAACGGTGGGAAAATCCTTGATTATTCTATCCCTCGTTTATCGTGAAATTGGAGCTTGCAACAAACCCTCTACTTGCCAACCACCGTACCAAATCTTGTATGGATCATAAGAGGCATATATTTTGAAAGCTAAATACAGAGAGATAAACAACAAACAAACGAACAAACAAACAAACAGACAGACAGACACACATCCACACACACACACACACACACACACAGACAGACAGACAGACACTTTGCCATGCCTATAGCATTACTGAACCTTATCAGTTCAGTTGTGCTAAAAAACCAACAAAAGCCAATGTTACCAAGGTTACCAAGAATGGTATAGAAGTATGTGGTACAGTCACAGTGGCCGATGAACAAGACGTTTCTGAAAGAACAATGAAAGAAAGAATGTTCGTGAGTATATCGGTGATTGTTATGTATGTATGTATGTATGTATGTATGTATGTATGTATGTATGTATGTATGTATGTATGTATGTATGTATGTATGTATGTATGTATGTACGTACGTACGTACGTACGTATGTACGTATGTATGTATGTACGTATGTATGTATGTATGTATGTATGTATGTATGTATGTATGTATGTATGTATGTATGCATGCATGCATGCATGCATGAATGCATGTATGTATGTATGTATGTATGGAGGTATGTATGTATGTATAGAGGTATGTATGTATGGAGGTATGTATGGAGGTGGATGGGTAGGTATGTATGGAGGTGGGTAGGTATGTATGTATGGAGGTGGGAATGTATGTGTGTATGTATGTATGTATGTATGTATGTATATATGTATGTATGTATGTATGTATGTATGTATGTGTGGAGTGGGTAGGTAGGTATGTATGGAGTGGGTAGGTAGGTATGTATGGAGTGGGTAGGTATGTATGTATGGAGGTGGGTAGGTAGGTATGTATGGAGGTGGGTAGGTATGTATGTATGGAGGTGGGTAGGTAGGTATGTATGGAGGTGGGTAGGTAGGTATGTATGGAGTGGGTAGGTAGGTATGTATGGAGTGGGTAGGTAGGTATGTATGGAGGTGGGTAGGTAGGTATGTATGGAGTTGGTAGGTAGGTATGTATGGAGTTGGTAGGTAGGTATGTATGGAGGTGGGTAGGTAGGTAGGTATGTATGGAGGTGGGTAAGTAGGTAGGTATGTATGGAGGTGGGTGGGTAGGTATGTATGGAGTTGGTAGGTAGGTATGTATGGAGGTGGGTGGGTAGGTAGGTATGTATGGAGGTGGGTTGGTAGGTAGGTATGTATGGAGGTGGGTAGGTAGGTATGTATGTATGGAGGTGGGTGGGTAGGTATGTATGGAGTTGGTAGGCAGGTATGTATGGAGGTGGGTAGATAGGTAGGTATGTATGGAGGTGGGTGGGTAGGTATGTATGGAGTTGGTAGGTAGGTATGTATTGAGGTGGGTGGGTAGGTAGGTATGTATGGAGGTGGGTGGGTAGGTAGGTATGTATGGAGGTGGGTAGGTAGGTATGTATGGAGGTGGGTAGGTAGGTAGGTATGGAGGTGGGTAGGTAGGTATGTATGGAGGTGGGTGGGTAGGTATGTATGGAGGTGGGTGGGTATGTATGTATGGAGGTGGGTGGGTAGGTATGTATGGAGGTGGGTGGGTAGGTATGTATGGAGGTGGGTAGGTAGGTATGCATGGAGGTGGGTGGGTAGGTAGGTATGCATGGAGGTGGGTGGGTAGGTAGGTATGTATGGAGTGGGTAGGTAGGTATGTATGGAGGTGGGTGGGTAGGTAGGTATGTATGGAGGTGGGTGGGTAGGTATGTATGGAGGTGGGTGGGTAGGTAGGTATGTATGGAGGTGGGTAGGTAGGTAGGTATGTATGGAGTGGGTAGGTAGGTATGTATGGAGGTGGGTAGGTGGGTAGGTATGTATGGAGGTGGGTGGGTATGTATGTATGGAGGTGGGTGGGTAGGTAGGTATGTATGGAGTGGGTAGGTAGGTATGTATGGAGGTGGGTAGGTAGGTATGTATGGAGGTGGGTGGGTAGGTAGGTATGTACGTACGTTGATTCTTGTTTATATCGTGCTGTATTGGAATTTTCAGCCGCACTTAGTCACTACATCATCTATAAAAAGTACGAAGTGACTAGATTTTAACATTGGACCGTGAGGGTCAAGTATTTAAAGATACTGACAAATTGATCTGATAGTGATGATGTCATTGTAGAGCCTTGAATCCAATCTCTATGTATTGTCGCTCCTGAACTTTTATTGATAATATTTTTTTTATAAAACATTATATATGGATGTCATTCCGTCAATTCAAAAGTGATATTAGTACCGACATTTGATTTGGCCTATTTTATGTATTGCCTAGATACGAGATTTGAAAGAGACTACTCGCTACCAAATATTGCAATAATTTTTGACGCAAAAGTTTTTGTTTGACATTGAATCCCAAAGGTCAATGTCAAATCAAATGAACAATACGGTCTCAATTTGGTCAATTTTGATAAGGTCGCAGAAATAATAAGGATAGATCTATGTCTACCATATAATGACCACACTATGCGAGATTTCAAAATTTGATCGTTTTGTAAACGTCACAGACAAACAGATGTGAGGCTAGATGCTGTACAGCAATATTAGAATTACTATAATTCTCCGCCCTAAATCACAGCTTGGGGTGGGGAATTATAGTAATTCTAATATACACGCACCGCGAACAGAGTCTTGCAGCTATACTTCAATGGTGTACAACTCTTGTGTCTGAGTAGGAATATCTCCAAGATCACGTTTATGTTTTGTTACTATATTATGAATATGTATGTATGTATGTATGTATGTATGTATGTATGTATGTATGTATGTATGTATGTATGTATGTATGTATGTATGTGTGTGTGTGTATGTATGTATGTATGTATGAGTGTGTGTGTATGTATGTATGTATGTATGTATGTATGTATGTATGTATGTATGTATGTATGTATGTATGTATGTACGTACGGTGCGTATGTGTCTGCGTTAGGGAGTATCACATGATAAAATCAAATTCGAGGCGAAGGCTGGGTTTATTACTCTGTTGTCGATCAAAAATATGTGTGTAAGGACAGCTTCCATTTAACAAATCTATACCATAAAGATGACGGCTTTTTATGATTTTATTTGTAAATGCGACGTCGCCGTGACGTGGTGTCCACAGTGAATATCTTTTTCAACAAATAGTCAACAAGATCTAAAAGATCTTTGCAAGAATATTGTTCATTTGGTTAATGATATGCTATCTATAAGTTCTAACCAATCAGGGCTAATCTTCAATGCTTAGCCGGTGGTTTCTAGTATTCTTGATAAACTAAAGAATACCCTTGGTTAATGATATGCTATCTGTAAGTTCTAACCAATCAGGGCTAATCTTCAATGCTTAGCCGGTGGTTTCTAGTATTCTTGATAAACCAATCAGGTATAATAGAACAATACATTTGGTTAAAATAAGTCGTTATCATAATATATGTTAATTGATAAATGCATGGATTTCAAAGCTCCCTTTCTAAATTTGCTTCAGCTCTTGCCACAAGAATTATTTTCTTCTATAATTCCACTCATTGTCAGATTTCCAATATTGAAATTTTCATGACATTGCCACTACACTGCTTTAGCAACACATATTAAATATCCATGCCCTTGAAATTCGCCTGTTTAATCATATGTAATACTCATCTATAGGGCAATAGGCCATCCGCGTCTTTGAATCCTGCTACACGTCTAGGGGAACCAGAAGTCATGAACCTAAACTTGTTTGTGCAGTGAGTAAATCCTCAATTGTTAGAATGATGTACAGAATGTATTAACTAGCATCCTGATATGACAAATATACCATATATGGACATTGTAACAGTCCTGATATGACAAATATACCATATATGGACATTGTAACTGTCCTGATATGACAAATATACCATATATGGACATTGTAACAGTCCTGATATGACAAATATACCATATATGGACATTGTAACAGTCCTGATATGACAAATATACCATATATGGACATTGTAACTGTCCTGATATGACAAATATACCATATATGGACATTGTAACAGTCCTGATATGACAAATATACCATATATGGACATTGTAACAGTCCTGATATGACAAATATACCATATATGGACATTGTAACTGTCCTGATATGACAAATATACCATATATGGACATTGTAACTGTCCTGATATGACAAATATACCATATATGGACATTGTAATAGTCCTGATATGACAAATATACCATATATGGACATTGTAACTGTCCTGATATGACAAATATACCATATATGGACATTGTAACTGTCCTGATATGACAAATATACCATATATGGACATTGTAATAGTCCTGATATGACAAATATACCATATATGGACATTGTAACTGTCCTGATATGACAAATATACCATATATGGACATTGTAACAGTCCTGATATGACAAATATACCATATATGGACATTGTAACTGTCCTGATATGACAAATATACCATATATGGACATTGTAACAGTCCTGATATGACAAATATACCATATATGGACATTGTAACTGTCCTGATATGACAAATATACCATATATGGACATTGTAACTGTCCTGATATGACAAATATACCATATATGGACATTGTAACAGTCCTGATATGACAAATATACCATATATGGACATTGTAACTGTCCTGATATGACAAATATACCATATATGGACATTGTAACAGTCCTGATATGACAAATATACCATATATGGACATTGTAACTGTCCTGGTATGACAAATATACCATATATGGACATTGTAACTGTCCTGATATGACAAATATACGATATATAGACATTGTAACAGTCCTTATATGACACATATACCATATATGGACATTGTAACTGTCCTGATATGACAAATATATCATGTATGGACATTGTAACTGTCCTGATATGACAAATATACCATATATGGACATTGTAACTGTCCTGATATGACAAATATACCATATATGGACATTGTAACTGTCCTGATATGACAAATATACCATATATGGACATTGTAACTGTCCTGATATGACAAATATATCATGTATGGACATTGTAACTGTCCAAAATAACATTCCAGCTTATTATTAGGCAGAATTCTGTATCTGATTAACACAAGCATAATGTTAATGACTGTATGGGTCGCTTTCTTTAGAAATTTAATCTCGGTGCGCCATTAATCTAGACGTGAAGAAGGTATTGAAGCCGCGGATAGCCTCTATTGTCACTCACAGTGCATCGTTTTAATTGTTAAATTGTGTATGTGTAAAACCCACGTTTATTAATAACTAGATTATTAGCATCATAAGGAATGCTGTCAAACATTGATTGTCGTCACTTTAAAGAATAATCACCTTGCAAATTCGAAAGTGAACCATCGTAATTGCTATACGGTAAAAATATTGGATGAAATCCAGGCGTAACGTAATGTATTTTCGTCAACTTCGGCACCAGTTCACTCCAGAATGCACACTCCACTTCCCTCCCATAAGTACCGACGATGGCGTTGTTCTCAACAATACTCTTCGTATTCAGCGTCAGATAAAACGGGTTCTCCGCTGTGTATCTCTGCCATACTGGAAGTTTGTCGTCTGTGGTTTCTCCATTGGGGTTCCTAATATAGTCAAGAATATATACGTATTCTTCGTTAATGACATACTTTTATCCTATTCCTCCTAATACGTTATAATTATGGAAACTTGGAACCCAAGAGTTCATGTATTAATTGGTTACAACTTATATTTGATACAAAAGCAACTGTCGCTAGAATTATAACATGGGTACAGTTCTAACAGTGTATCTGCAGTCACATGTGATATATACATGTATGGACACTCGATGTTTACAGAATGAACTTCCAGCGTGAGTGGTTTATAAACAACATTTTTGAAATACTTCGGCCTTGTAAATTAAGGGTTTTCTAAATAAAAAAATGCGACCAGGGAATCCTGCATAGTTTGTCAAACCCTTAGGTATGAATTATCGTGGTACATACAAATGTATACATTGCATTATGGTGATGGATGTTACACAAAGCATAGACGAACGGAGAATTTTACAATTACAACAGAGTCGTCAGAATGATTTTGATTCTATAGTAATTTGACCAACGCAACGGGCTATCAACACTTCCAGAGAAAGGAAACACAACAAAGTCACGCATTGGTTTCAGCAGAAAAAAACGATACCAAATATTCACTTTGATTTTGCACAGTGAAGATAAATCTTCTTCTGCCACCGTTTAACGTTTCTGTAGAAAATTACCAAATTGATTCTTGATCCAAGTTTCCATATGAGTTGTAATGTTTTCCCTAGGCGAGGTCGTAATTGTTCGATCTACATGTATGTGTGTTCGTATCTAACATTCCCATTTTGCATTTAAACATGTTATAGAAAAGACAATCCCGTTAAACTGTACGCAAAATTATCAGCAAACAAATCCCCGACTGCGCAACGGGTGATGGTACATCTTTAACTATGCATGGTCTTCATGGCCGATAGATGTGACTAACGATTAACAACTTTAACGTTAAGAAAAGTGTGGTGGATCGAAAACAAATGGAAATGTTTCTTTAAAACGTTTACGGTCGAAATACACACACACACACACACACACACACACACACACACACACATATATATATATATATATATATATATATATATATATATATATATATATATATATATATATATATACACACACACACACATATATATATATATATATATATATATATATATATATATATATATATATATATATATATATACGAGTCTGATTACTGCACTGCTCTCGTTAGTAGACATTTTACTGTAAAAGTGTTTAGAAGTAGAGCTTACCCGGTTCGGGCAAAGTTGCCCCAGTAGCGCATGATGCGGTCGCTCAGCTGCCTTTCAGATTCTGTCATACGTTCTTTCTCATGCATTGCTAGTCCAAGACTAAAGGCGAGCTCGTCGGCATGTAGTGTGCTCATCCACTCCGGATAAGGAGTGTTGCTTGGGCGATGATCAAAGTTATAAGCATATAGAGAACTGCCTGTCATTGAATAGTACTTAACGAACTCTTTTACAGGACACAACATGCAATAGTCCTCCCAAAGGTCAATCACACTGCGATGTAACAATGTACCGTTGTCTGGATCCAACCAATTTCTATATTGAAAGGCAATAACATCTCTTACTGACTTACTATTGATTGCATAGAAAAATAGTAATTCTATGGCATATTCATATTCTGAAACACTATACGAGTCTCGCGCTGAGTTAATGTCGGCAACGTTGTACCTAAATTCCGGTAAAAATAAATTTATTAGAGCTTCTTCTTCAACTGTGCCAATAATGACTGGTATGGACTGGTTTATTACCCCATTGTTGGCCAATGAGATTTGGGGATTTTCCGTGAGGAGGGCGCCATCAATAATGACGTAACTGGCAGTGCTGAAGATGTTTACATCGATGATACGCTGAGGATCTTTATTACGCAAACAAGTTAACATTTCCTGAACTTTTTCTCCAACTCCAAAAAATGAGAATGGACATCCGAGATCTTTTGCGAGTGTACCTGTAGCCGTTATAACTTCTTCTTTGGTCGCTATTGCCCAGGGTGTATTTGGCGCTCCGCTTTGTAGAATAGCCCTGTGAAATAAATTCATGTTCCTAGTAAGAGGCGAAACTAAATGAAAACCCACACTGGCCGCACCAGCACTGTGTCCTATCAGGGTCACACTGTTCGGATTCCCACCAAATTTCTCAATATTTTCCTTAACCCATTCCAAGGCCGTTATTTGATCGATCAAACCCATATTTCCAGGTTCGTCTTGTGTATCAAAAGCAGCAAAGCCCAGTGGCCCCAAACGGTAATTCATACTAACTACCACGGCATGTTGATGGACAGCTAGAGTTTCACCACGGTATAGTTCCGTTGAAGAAGCCCCCATATGAAAGCTACCGCCATGAATGAAGACGAATACGGGCGCATTGCTAGGTGTTGGATAAGGTGTCCAGACGTTCAGAAACAAACAATCTTCACTTAATGTATCCGATGTTGTCCACCACTCACGACCAGGAAACCCGCCTGAATTGTTGTCAACCGCCTGCCAACATGCATGGCCAAAGTTCGTAGCATTTCGAACTCCGTTCCAACTAGTTTGACATTTTTCCGTGACTTTGAATCTTCTGTCGCCGACGGGAGGTTCGGCGTACGGTATTCCCAGAAAAGCGTCAACCTTTTTACCGACTACCTCTGTTCTTATACCACGTAATTTTCCATGACTGACCGTTACAACGGGATCATGTACACAGCTCACGTAATACTTGCCCGTTTGGAGGAAGAAAATGACCGCGCATAACACACAAGCCTTCATCGTTGTCGACGAACTGCCTTCAAATTTCCAAATCAGGTTAGCTATTAAGTTTTACCTCTCGATGGCCGAAAAATAGTATTACCAGTCACGTATGCTTATATGAGTTGGTCACAACACTAGAGGCCACCCCTCGACGGCCTCATGCAGAGAGCTCTGTTAGGGATGGATCATGACACAACCAACAATTCTGACTCATAATCATTTTATTCGAATCTTCTTCACAAGACGTGGAAATGAAGTTGAGTTATAATTGACGATTGAGAATCATGTGACTAATAGTGTGAGAGCGGTTTAAACATAAGATAGGCTCATTAAGAAAGATCTTCATTAAAAAGTAGCGGAATTTCAAATTGGCAACATGGGAAAATCTAAACTAACGCGCCACTCACAGAACACGCATGCCTGGATAATTAACGTCGACGCACAATTCGTTGACCCCCCAGTTACAAATATAAAACGCCAAGATTTCAGTTTGATTTAATGTAATTCAATAATACAAAAGGTCAAAACAGGAAATACGGTCGTGACACTTAAACCTCCCTGCAGATTATAGAAAAAAAAGTGAATAAAGTCACGTGTCAGTGTCGATTTATTGAGAAAAGCCGACACTCTTCAAGCCTACAGCATTCAATATTGTACTTCTGTATTTAATAGATCGGGAAGCGCACATAAGCCTCTTTTTAAAATGTTGTAAGCCATCGCATCCGTCATGGAAACTAATCCGAAATAATTGAACATGTCTCTCAGATACTGAAGATTAGGAGTTAAGTTGATTGATAATCGCTGTGTGTGATTTGCATGTCTCAAATACCTCTATTAGATGAATAGGACCATCAAGAATAAATCACTGTATTTATTCACAACCACATTAGTATTTCACAGTAGATTGCTTGCACTTTCTATACACTTTTATGTAGCTTCTTTTCAGTGTCTCAGATTATGTGATGAATTTGCACAAGGAATTTAAATGTAGAATATACTAGTAGGTTGAAATACTAAAAAGGGGGAAAAACACAGGTGAAAGAAAAAAAAAGGGGGGAAAAAGTCAACATTCACAAGAAAATCGTGTAGTTGTAGTATGTACAGACGCGTGAAGAGATACAGGGGAAAGACTAGAGAACGTTAAAAGACCAGGGATTCAATGCCAAGTTCTCAGCCATGTATAAAATGCCCATATATATTCTTTCTTCGTCGGGGCCTTCGTTTTCTATATCTCTTCCAGACATTTGTTTTTCACACTTACATTATAATCCTAATCCGAACTAGGCTTTTAAAAAAGAAAGAACGTCCTCCTTTCTAGACTAGACATGTAGAGTAAACAAATGTGAAGATTAATTCAACTGAACACTTGGTTCCATTTACCAGGCTAATAAAAACCATACGTTGATATAACTATATATATATGGTTTTGATTTACTCTAAAGACGCACTGCTGTGATTGGAATGAAAACTATCGTAGAATCAATTACAAGTATACTCAACCTCATACCAAGTCATATGAAATTGTTAATGTTCATCACTTCATTAAATTACAAATGTTACCAATCACCGAAACTCGATATATTTACTAAAACGTAATCGGAGAATGGAACATTACTAAAAGTCACAGCGACGTCTGTTGAATTCCATTTAGACTGACCTTATGTGTGGTAAAATAGTTTTTGAGCTCGTCTCGCAGTCTAGTGTTTTTTGTTTTTGTTTTATACCTGCCTAAGTTCATGAATACTATAGAAATCGTCGAGATGTTTCGAAGAGACAGACATCATCAATGTTTGAAAGCTGTTTCGTGTAAAGGATTTCGTACATTTTATAAAAAGGATATTTAGTGAAGTATTGCTCGAGAAACATTTGAACAAACTTCCCGAATAACACCAGAATTCCTATAAAGTTTTAAACGACAACTAGTTGATTCCGTGATGGAGAGCAGAGCAATAACAGTAACGCGAAGTTGATAGGCGTTAGTCCTGATGGAAACCATAGCAATAACGCTAAGTTGATAGGCGTTAGTCCTGATGGAAACCATAGCAATAACGCGAAGTTGATAGGTGTTAGTCCTGATGGAAACCATAGCAATAACGCTAAGTTGATAGGCGTTAGTCCTGATGGAAACCATAGCAATAACGCGAAGTTGATAGGTGTTAGTCCTGATGGAAACCATAGCAATAACGCTAAGTTGATATGCGAATTGTAGATTCTTTATAAGTTCATGCAGGTAGAGTAAAAGATACACGTAGGTCGTTATCCGAGACATCATATAAAATTACCTTTGATAAAGATAATACACACTTAACCGATAGATTTAGGAGACATCTGACCTGTGATATCATGTTACTGGTACAATATGTCGCCTTGAGAATGTAGGACGATTGGAGAGAGAGAAAAAAATACCAGTCTGCTGTTTTAGAACATTTCACTATAAGGTTCACGATCTGTCAAATTATGGTGACATTTTTATCTCTGAACTGAAATAATTCCCTTCAGTGGCAGCTGTTTGCTGATAAATGATTCCTTTATACAGTCACTTCGTTGATTAAGTGAATTCTTTCCAACAAGCAAAATATCCAATTTACAGAATAATCACTGAATCTTCAGTAATGCAATGGAGGGAGGGGGTGGGGTTCAAGCCCGGTCTATTGTGTGACCCTTCCTTGATTACGTTTTCTACACAAATTGTCTTTCCTCAAATTCCGTCATGTAAAACACTACCCACACTTTTCAAATACTAGAATTTCAAAAACATAAGTTAAAATGCTGCCAAACCTGAAAAGGGACACGTGTCCCAAAATCAATGGTACGGACTCGATCCCACCGCTGCCACCAGATTTAGAATTTTAAAGACATTAGTTGTTTCCTACCACAGCGAATTTACGCGAATGCACTGTACTGTACATCGCGTTTTGATGTAATTGACAGGGCTGAAGTCCAGAACTCCCAAAGACTAGATGGGCATACTGCCAACATTGTCGGGACCTAGGCTACCACGTTATCTTACCACACTGTTACCATTTACTCATGTGAGACCCACTCCTCTCCTCACGCCACAAATTAACAAATGATTCACTGCATGGTTGTCAGCAGTGTTTAAACTGATGTGTTCTGACATTACGGTATGTCAAGTTAGATAATACAATGTGTCAACATAAAATGTGACCCTTCCCTTTTTCATTTGTTCTAAAGTTTTAAATGTCGCCCTCCCCATGTAATCAATTTGTAACATATGACCCCCTTCCCCTAGCCATGCACCCCTGTAAATACTGAAGGTTTCCTTAGTTCACACACACACGCACGCATGTGTGTCGTTTTGTCTCTGAGCGTATATCGTACGTACACACACACACATACATACATACATACATACATACATACATACATACATACATACATACATACATACATACATATATAATGTTTAAAAAGGTGTAAACACACTCTCATGATCATGACTCCTTGTGACTTAGATGTATCACAGACAAGTAAAGACTTACTTGTCTGTAGATGTATGCAAATGTATTTTGATAAATGATTTATGGGACCCGCAATGTAGCTGTAAATAGGATTAACGCAATTAATCATCTTGACTATGCATCTTACAGAGAAAGGTCCTTATGTTGTTCTGCTTATTTCGTTGATCAAAACAACACTGAGGCACAGACAGGGAAACATGATGTCATTTATTCTTTGTTTGCGGCTGAGGATATTGTCTAAAGAGATTAGGAGCGCTATTGTCTAAGGAGATTATATTTCCTAATTCTTATAACTCATTTTTAGGCTAAGATAAAATCAGCCTCACGTTTGTTCCCAGTTGACAAACAAACAACCAAACTGAGAAATCACACCATTTGCCAATAATATAATTAACATTTATTACCAGGTGGCATAGATTTATAAAGAGACGGTTATTTTTAAGTGCAGGGGATGGTTGGTTCTAAGCCCGTTGCCCCACCTCGGTCCGTTGCCCCACCTTGTCTCCGACTTCCTCCGCCCTTTGCCCTCCTCTACATTAACCAATGGATCTATCGAGTTATCAACATAGTCAACTAAGATTGATGAAACAAGCAAACAAGACACCACTTCGTATCAGAATAATTGTATTTATGATTCTTTGTTGTTGCCTGTCCATATACAACTAAAGACAGGCAATCATTTACAAGTGGAACTTGTCACAAACAGAGGATGTAATAATAATCTTTTTTCGTCCAAATAAATTCGGAAATTTCTTGAATTGTCGCCACAAGAGCAGCGCCCTAGTACCCTAGTATGAAGAAGCAGGAGGAAACCGGAGTACTCCGGGAAAACCTGCGTTGTTCGGCAAGGTCAAACTGCGCATTACCCTTCTCACATACAAACCTAGTTATTGTTGAAATGAAACCAAGCCGACAGCTGGCGGGTTCGAACCCAGACATGTCAATAATTGAATTAGATCAATAACACTTGGCACAGTATAATGGAAGTACAATGTAGTTCATTTCATTGTTTTATGGCCACTTCACATGTATATATATGGCATGCCAGGAAAAGTTGAAATCCATTTGTGAATGTGAACTATTTATTTTTATTTTATTTATTTATTTACTGCATCCCTTTTGTATCAAGGGCTCACTACGATTGTTAGGAGCAGCACTAACAAAAATTTAAAATACATACACTACTAAAAAAAGACGAGTAAAGACATGTACAGGATCAGGAACAAACATAACAAAATAAACCAAAGTGAGGTAAGAAGGTTGATAAAACGAAAATAGATATATATGTTTCAAATGTTAGTTGTCAGGAAATCTAACCGTTAAACTACTCTATATTTGATAGTTTTAACAAACTCTTTTCTGTTTTCAATTACTTCAATAAGGTATTGTTTGACAAGTTTATCTATTTGTTTACTTATAGACTCATTGTAATGTTTCGTATTATCTCCTATAAATAAACAGGGTAGTTCTTTCCCTTGTTTAAAATCTTGATATAAGTTCAATTCTCCATTGTTTAGTGAGAGTTCTTCTGTTCCTTTCATTAAGATCTGTCGTTGTGTAGAATGGCTTCACATGTAAAAAGAAAGTGTTCAAGTGTCTCATCAGCTTTTCCACAAGGACATGTATAATCATCATTATAATTTTTCCATTTTCTCTTTTCATATGCAAGACCGAGAGAACATGATCTTGCCTTATCTTTCAATTGTGACCCTTTAAAATTAGTAAAAGATTTAAGATATTCTTATGGTTCTAAAGTTGTTTTAAATTTACGGTAATGGGTATTTTTTTGTTATGTTTCTTTCCATATGTGCTCATCCTTTTTGAATATGATATGTTTGATTTTATTCTCTGAAAGATTTTGAATTTGGTCTTTATCGATATTAAGGTCTATTAATACATAATTTACAGTTTTCGGCCAATTCCAGGACAGTTTTGTCATATTTCTTTCAGATTCTTCACTAATGGAATTGTGATGATTAAAGACACATTTAGTCCATCGTGATTCATCTAAATTACAAAGTCTGTTAAAGTACTTTAATCTCATCAAATTAAATCTACTTGACATTGTGTTAAAGCCAAGGTCACCTACAACATATGCTATCAAATATATAGTCTTGCTGCTAGACGTTCGGGCTTACTTTCGATACCATAAGCGAACGAAGTTCGCAGTGAGGGCTTGGATGTTCCATCCTCGATAGCGATGTTCGGTCGTGTGTCGTATTGTATTGTATTGTATCGGAAGAACATCCGGGGTCTAGCAGACAGACTATCAAATATACTACAAGGCTCTGTTGATTATCATACACCCCAGTTCAAAACTCTTGCCCCCAAAATTTAATTTGGTCCCTTTTAGATCGTAATCTATACTTTCATTTGTATAAGGTTGACTTTCATGAACTGGGCAAAGTTACATGCACATTTCATGAATTGGGCAGTTTCACGGATTGGGTGTAACATATATATATTTCATGCATTCCAGATTGAGAAAAGAACAATCGTATCAAAAGTCAATAAATAACATTATCATAAATAACAACATTCAATTGCATAATTATAGCAATAGCATTACAATAAGACAATGTATGTATTCTGTACATATATAATTGGTCATGCCAAAATAGGCATGGGGTGGGGTGAAGTCAGTTTGGAATGTGTGGTCTTTACGTTTTACTGGGGTCACTTTGGCTTTGGTCATTGGAACGGGGGGGGGGGGAGAATCATTTTGAGAAAACCTGAGTCTGTTTAACTTCAACCCCCCCCCCTCCCAGCCAGTTAAAAATGGTCGGTCTCTACGTGTTCACACGCATGCAACTATAAATATTAGATCATCGTAAAGTACTCCACTCTAATTAAGTATTATAGGTCGAACCTAATCTAACACGGACAATTCATCACTATTAGTGAAAGGAGTTCATATGAATTATGACATCATTTATCATTCTATTCTGTCAGCACAAACAAGCACCACTTCTCTATGATTACTATACAGGATGTATACAATTATCACCACCCATGCAGCTGAGCCAACGCGTTAACTGAATTCCGTGCGTTGTCCTGGTGTGTATCTCTCTTTGAATCTTCCTTCACGGCAGATGAGAAGCCAACTCATTAATCTTTAACATATTGAATCACAGTGTGTCTGCGTAAAGGTCACCAACTTTAATAGGAATCGATATCTATAAAGCAATGAGACTAAAAAACAGATGGACTAGCTCAAGGCAATATATTTTTCAGCATATGTATACAATAATTGAAGGTGAAGTAGGTGAACATAATTTTAGGTCTTACCCTAAAAGTCAAACCTGCAAAAACATGAATGATGTCATAGCGTGACATGACACCAACGATTTATGAAAACATACTATGTACCTATTTCTCGTGACCGGAACTAAATCATACCTCACACTAACAGTGGTTTTACGAGAGTGTTCTGTCGTTATATATACTGTACTATATACCACAAGACTTCATATATTGACATCTGTGTTTTGTCTATAAGTGTGTGACATTTTTAGCAATTTGTCCTGATATTCTTGCGAATTATAATTTCTATGATGATACTTAAGTTACAAATACATGTTTAGACTACCCGCCACCGAGTTGATCACTCTAAGCATACATTTTTAACTCGCTCTATGAGGCTTTTAAACAGCATATAC
Source organism: Glandiceps talaboti (assembly GCF_964340395.1). NCBI lineage: Eukaryota > Metazoa > Hemichordata > Enteropneusta > Spengelidae > Glandiceps > Glandiceps talaboti. The sequence goes on along the minus strand of NC_135558.1, from coordinate 659,765 downwards.
CCAAATGCCATCGACTTATTTTCGTCTTTTGCAAATTTTAAAAATCAATTGACAAAATGACTTGTACAAGGTCAGTAGGTAGTCTTTGTCAGTTTGTGTCTTTATTTGATGTATATTGTTTTTATTCGTGTATTGTATTTAATAGTATTGTATTGTATTGTATTGTATTGTATTATATTGTATTGTATTGTCGTTGTATTTAGTATTGTATTGTATTGTATTGTATTGTATTGTATTGTATTGTATTGTATTGTATTGTCGTTGTATTGTATAATATTGCATTGCATTGCATTGTATTGTATTGTATTGTATTGTATTGTATTGTATTGTATTGTATTGTATTGTATTGTATTGTATTGTATTGTATTGTATTGTATTTAGAATTGTCATTGTATTATTATTTTTATTGTTTGTTTATTTTTGCTCATCCTGTTATCATACCTGTTGGATGGTATACGAATAAATGAAAAAAATAAATCTCCCGCGCAAGCCAAGATGTGCGCATGACCGTTCGAATGATTGATTGATAAGCTATGATACGTGTATGAGACTTGCGAGGGGTTCTACTTGTAGAGATAAGCCTGGAAGGTGAAATTTGATATGTGTAGCTTGCATGTAGCAAAAATAAGTACCCAACGGGAACAAGGTCATTATATGCAGCATATGTATAAATCTACCAGCAGCCTTGACTCTTAAATCTTATCGAATTCATCCGAATAAGTCTAACATGTATCGAATCCATCCGAATAGGTCTTATCGAATCCATCCGAATAACATTCAGATGTAATCAAGTATTTACCAACTATGTCTTGCCTTATACCTTGAAAAAGTATTTTTATTCGAAACATCGGATTACATCTATTTATTCGGACTGTCTCACAAGTTCCTTATGCATTTCCTTATCTCTACATACATACATACATACATACATACATACATACATACATACATACATACATACATACATACATACATACATAGTCACTTACTCTTCCATATTCGCCTGTGGGGGCGTCATTGCCATCCAACAGATCAGAATCGAAATCTGTGCTGTCTATTATGTTGGTACCATTCTGGCAAGTGGCAACTATCAATAAAGCAAACCGTGATAGCTTGGTAGTCGTTAAGCTTGATATTCGTACTGAAATCCGATGTAAACGAGAAAACAGAGTGAACTGTGCACGCAATGTGCGATGAAAAGAACGGAGGGTAAAGGACAATGAAGGTATCTCTATATTGTTTTTTTATTTGGATAACAAGTTGACAGTTTATCAAAGGCCAGTGCGAAATTGTGTATTATGAAATTTATAAAGATTAGTACAACATGAGAACGATTGAACACTGTGACATATGTAGATACACAAGTGTCTGGTAAGAAAATGAGTGTGTGATTTACAGCCTGTTATGGTCTTCAATTTGTAAATTTATATGTGAAAGTATTTTATACACGATTTGTATTTGAAAGGTATCCAACTATTCTGAACATCATTACTGGTATACCCTGGCCGTCATTCTGATTCAGCAGCGTACAGTACCATTTAAAGTGATGCCTTCCACATGTTTTGTCGTCGTATTTCAGGACGCAATGATAGTTTTGCTATTTAAATGGCGACATGTCACGGACGACTAACAACACGAACCAGAGGACGTTACCAGTAAAGTTTATTGGCCGGGGTAAGCGACATTAGGTTGACAGGTCACAGTTGTTGACAAGATAAGGAAATCGGAAACATGTTTACACGCACATAATTTCAGTTAAGTAGCATAATACAATATGTTTCGACAGATGTTTTTTTTTCATTTATAGTTTATTTTCAATATTCGTACCTGGTTCGTTTTTGAATGAGATGTAGATGGACATGTGAGTAGTAAATGAAAGACGAATACAACCTCTTATTAAGGTAAAAAAAAATAAAACGATTATGACTTCTTCGTCCTCCTCCTGTATGTGCGCGTCTGGATGTGCGTGCCTGTGCGCCTGGATGTGCGCACACGCGCGTGGCGCGCGTATGTATGTATGTATGTATGTATGTATGTATGTATGTATGTATGTATGTATGTATGTATGTATGTAAGTATGTATGTATGTATGTATGTATGTATGTATGTATGTATGTATGTATGTATGTATGTATGTATGTATGTATGTGACTGTGTGTGTGTGTGCATGTATGTATGTATGTATGTATGTATGTGTGTGTGTGTGTGCGTGCGTGCGTGCGTGTGTGTGTGTGTGTGTGTGTGTTTGCCGGGGAGAGAGGTGTTTGACACAACATTGACGGAGAGACATCAGAACACTATAACAGTTATTACATGCTGACGATCTTCACATGCTGAAGTCTTCGTACTTGGTTTGAGATGAGAGTGTTTACGTGTAAGAAATTGCCATAAAATCAGGGGTCTCTTCACGACTGCGGTACAAAGCACGCCGCTATTATAAAATACTTCGTGTAAGTGAAAGGAGATATAATAAAGCAGAAATCTAAGTGAAATGTCTTGTGTTTGACTTTAATGGCACAGAAGATGAAATACATTATCTACTTAACTGTAAACTTCATATTAAAGAGAGTGAGACTCTCCTGAATCATTTAAATAGCTCTCCTATAAATAAACTAACAGATATACATTGTATCGAGAGAATATGTTCAATTGATCAACCTTATGAATACAAATGTAGTAAAGAGTCGAATTCTTTGACAACTAAGGGGAAAGTTTGTAATCAGCTGCCATTCTTCTTTAATACATCAAGTTAGTCTTGGTATGTTAATATACAATAGGCATGTATTTCTATCCTCTCTCACCTTTTGACTTGTCTGTGTTGTCATGTCTTTTGTCTATGCTTTACAACTTATTGTTTGATGGTACAGCGTTAAATTGATTCCTCTGCCAGGGTAACAGTTTAATAAAAGTTTCGGAAAAAATGTCTGTAACAATGTCCTCATGACATGGCATACACCACTTTTCTTTGAACAATTTTGCCAAACCACTGGTTATCCATGCATGTTAAAAGTGGATTGCAGTACGTCAGCTGATATTTTAGGATTATTGCATAACATTACATGTCATCCAAGCGTTCGACATTTTCTATTAAAGTCGTCTGGGCTATTGGTGAAACACATCGACTTGTTGATACTGGGGAACAAAATGAACTGTGCATGCTAACAGTTGTAATAATAACAGCATAGGTATCGATATTCCGTTCTGTTCCCCTGAACAAGTCAGGACCGGTTGATTTTCTGGAAAGGAAAAATAAACTTTATTCAAAATAGCTTGAAACACAATTGTTTTGACAATCTGATTTGAAATTTTAGAATTTTATCGCGATCGTGAGTGTATATTCTAAATGTCCTTTATTGAGAGCACATTCAACGTTAAAATGCTAAAACACATACCCCCAATGGGCCCATACCTCTCTCTCTTTATTCATACACATTATTTTACCATTATAATTCTCAAGATATATGTTTATTTACTAAAAGAATACACACACACACACACACACACACACACACACACACACACACACACACACACAGACCTATTAACCTAGCTACCTATCCATCCACCAACCAAACCCACATAAATACATACATACATACATACATACATACATACATACATACATACATACATACATACATACATACGTGCATACATGCAGACAGACAGCACGCGCGCACGCACGCACGCACGCACATACATGCATGCATGCATACATACATACATACATACATACATACATACATACATACATACATACATACATACATACATACATACATACATATATATACATAAACGCACGCACATATACACACATTCTTCGATAGCACTTCATTTATTATATGCTTTTCACATGGTAGAATGACGCTTGTTCGTCTGCACACCATAGTTTGCACATTGTTACGGTGGTCAAAGAGGGGATTATGTATGTAAATAGAAATTATTTACCTACATCCACTGGTGTAGGTCTTTTTGATAGAAACACTGGAAAAAACCCAGGTTTGAGTGCATCATTATTGGCTAATTTTGGCACCAGATCACTCCAGAATGCACATTCAGTAACTCTGCCATATTCGCCTATGAGGGCGTCATTGCCATCCAAAAGCCCTGGATTTAAAGAAAGGTAGACGGGATTTTCCTCTGTATGCTGTGGCCACTCTGGTAGTTCGGAGAGTGTACCAAATGCATCTCTTTGGTTAGGATTCCTATGGAAAAACAGACATGTTATTAAAATGTAAGGATTGAAAAAATGCAGACTTTTAGCTTTCGTTTGGTATACAAAAATGTACGCAAAGAACACCTGTTGAGTCTTACAAGCATTTGCATATCTTTGGCCGGCACCAAATACAGAAATAGAGCCCGAACTTGCGCTATTTTAAGTTGGGTAGTATTGAGCATATGGATATAAATGAATTTATGAAATAGCACCAACGGGCGTGGTCTTGGTTGCTAGGCATGCATATGTCCATGTTTTAATCACTTGTCTACCCATTACTTGACTACCCCATCATTCATGTTCTATTGTCATCTGGCTGTTGGCATCCACATGTCTTTGGTTGCTATGCATCCTTCTGTACATTTTTGAGTGCTAATCAACTCCCAACGAAACATCGCTGTTATATCGCTATGATCTTGTTCAAAATACTATCGGCTGATTTTCGCTATGGGCGAGGCCCTGGTTGCTCGACATCATCTTTGCAAATTAATTCGTCGCTTGGTCGTTATTAATAACATGGTCATGGTTTCTTGGCATAGACTTGTTCGCTGTGTTATTTATACTTATTCACGCACCTACTCTAAGTTACCTCGGCAAAACACTTTGGCTGGGTTGTTGACATTGATGTAGTAGTTATTCAACAAATAGATGCGGTGGCAAAATTGAATGTTGTTACAGTCACTTTCAACTTTCTCATTAGCGACTAGTGATTTATCGTGGAAGTGATATGCATTCCGAAGAAAGTTTTTATCGATCTATGTGTTATAACTCATACTATTTGAATGTTGTGGCAATGACATATACAGACAACAGCTGTTGTAATGCCCTACTAGTTAAGATAGATGTTGACATAGCAACTTCTAAATTCCAGAATGATGTATTATTCTACAAGTTCGACTAGTTTTCCACTTTTTACATATAAGTAAATCCGTACATTTGTTTAAAACACACGATGCAAATTTTCAACAGCTATGACAAACTAATGAAAAAGCTGGATCCATTAGTATCAATGTAGTATATACGCCTCGGAAAAATATTCAAACTTCCGTCATGTTTTAAAATAGAGATCAGAATGATAGCAAAATCAAACCAGTTTACAATTCAACATGATACTGAGTTCACTCTATGGAGAAATAAAAATATCACGGATTAACTTTCATATAAAAGACGGTGAACCCCCAATTGCAAGACGGTGTTATTATTTCAAAAGGATCAGGAACATTCTACCATAGAGTGAAGTGTGTTGTCATTATTGATTAGAAAGAGGTGCTCTAGTTACACAGATAACATGACCACACATAGTTCAACAACAACAATAACAACAACAACAACAACAACAAGACAAATTATTTCATTAAGCGACAGCATTCGACGTACAGTCCATGGAGACGTCGATGTGCTAAGCTAAAATTCCCATGTACGGGCAATGGATATTTGGCATCAGAAACATGTCAGTGCTCAATCAATAAACAACCTTATTGGTCTCGACTCTCTGCATTTGGTTTTTTTTGTTGATATGGATATAAATTTGGCTGAAAAATGTTGGCAAATTTGAAAAAATGGCTTGAAGTTTCGTCTCCAAATTATTTGTTAATTCATAAGCTCGTCACTGCCTTATGTGATCATGTAGAAATATTAGGAGAATTGAAAGTCACTAGAGATAAATGAAGTTGAAGTTTTCTTTCGTCACTTACCCCGTTCGGGCAAAATTACTCCAATATTCCATTAAGGCTTCGGAAAGTCGTTTCTCTTCGTTTGAAGAATGTTCTTTCTCATGCATAGTAAGTCCGAGTGTAAAGGCAAGTTCATCTGCATGCACGACATCCATCCATGCGGGATAAGGACTGTTGGATGGATAGTGATCAAAGCTATAAGCGTAAACCTTATTGCCCGTCATAGAATAATACTTAGCGAACTCTTTGACAGGGCACAGCATTTGATAATCTTCCCACAGATCTATAGCACTGCGATGTAACAACGTACCGTTGTCTGGATCCAACCAGTTCCTATATTGGAAAGAAACAGCATCTCTTACTGACTGGCTTTCGTCTATTAACATCGAATAGATTACACGATTATACCGATGTACATTAAATGTTCGCCGTGCAGAATCGATATTGCTCTTGCGATTAAATTCATCTAAAGAATTCATGTTGAGGATGGCTTCTTCTTTAACCATGCCAATAATTATAGGAATCGGTTCTCTGTTCACCTGTCTCTCAGCCAGTAAAGTTTGAGGATTGTCATTTAGAAAGTAACCATCAACAATGACATGAGAAGTATAATGCCACCGCGCAGTTTTAGCATATGTTATGTTCCATGGATCACATTCACGCAAACAAATTAATGTGTCCTGCACTGTGTATTCGTTAGGGTTTCCATCGTTATCATTCCAGGAAGGACAAGCTACATCTTTTGCGAGATGGCCTGTAGCCCATAAGCCGTCTTCTTTCGTACCCATTGCCCAGGGTGTGTTTGGCGTGCCACTTTGTAAAATAGCTTTGTGAAATAAAGTTAAATTCCGGGTCACAGGAGATAGCAGGTGAAAACCAACGCTGGCCGCACCAGCGCTGTGCCCCATCAACGTCACTTTTTCAGGATTCCCACCGAATGCTTCAATATTTTCTTGAACCCAGAACAAGGCCAATACCTGATCCATAAGTCCTAGATTCCCAGGTTCGTCCTCTGTTCCAAAAACAGCAAAACCTAGTGGTCCCACACGGTAATTCATACTAACTACTACAACATTGGTATAGGCAGCTAACGTGTTACCACGATACAGTTCCGTTGACGAGGCCCCAGCTACGAAGCTTCCCCCATGGATAAAGACAAAGACAGGTGCATTACTTGGCTTAGGATAAGGTGTCCAAACATTCAAAAACAAGCAGTCTTCATGCATTGTATCATTCGTTCTCCACCACTGGTGACCATTGAAATCCTCAAAACGTTTGTACCTGACCTGCCAACAGGCGTTACCGAAATGAGTTGCGTTGCGAATTCCTTCCCAGTTCGTTTTAAATTTGTTTGCGACTTTGAATCTACGGTCGCCGACCGGGGGTTCCGCGTATGGAATTCCAAGAAAGGCGTCCACGTTCGTTTCGACCAATTCCGTTCTAATGCCGCGCAGTTTACCGCTGGTTATAGACACGATGGGACCGTCTTCACAACGAACACAAAGCACGCCTATAAACAGAGATAACACGACTGCATAAATCACACTGATCATGCCCATCCTGAATTAGTTGGTAAAACTAAACGGGATACCGTGGAATCAGAGTTATAATAGGATTGTGGACTCCTTCTAGCTAGGTGTTAGGTTTCTCCCTATCGATTCGAATTCGCTTATCAGGTTGCAAAGAACACAACACTTTACATTCAATGAGAGGTCAGTCCTCACTCACATCTAAGGTCATCGTTTGAATCTTTCATGAGAATATCACAATGCTGTGTCACCGCTGTGTCAAATGTTATGACGTTGTAGTGTGTTCTCCCTGTTAGAATACAAAATAATGGGGGGTGGGGATGTAGATGGGGCAAGAATTAACAACATCTATCAAGAGACGAGCCAATTAATGATATAGGGTATGAATATTTCGGCGACAATTCTTGTAAAGCGTGCGCGTGCGCATAAACATAAAAAGAGCGAAATGTTTGTAGCAGTGTGTATAGCCGTAAGCACATACATCTAGCGACATTCCTATGTGGGATGGTTGAACGATTCATGTTCTCATAATGCATACAGCAAACTAGTCATATTCATGTGTGTCTAAAATAGGTCACGAGCCTCGTGACTATCAAGTAACGTATCACCGCAAGTTTTGAAATAACAAGTTTTACCAAATGTTGTGAAAATTGATAACTTTGGCGTGCTTTATTTACTAAGTAGTCTTCTAACGTTGACACTATGTATACGCTTTGCTATCCACCCAGTAATTCTTACCGACCCGATATAGATAGTTCGTCTTGGATAAATAAAGTCTTTGTTGCTTGATTTATGTGCCGCTAGTATGTTATATCACGCATTGACTCTTTAACCATAGAAAAGCATATCACACGTTACCATGGAAATTATATAGCACAGGTTCAAATATGAAAAGAGGGCTATGTCATATGTTAGAATTCTCGACGTTCGAAAATGTGATCTAGTCAAAACAATCTTGACGGCAAAAAAAAAATCGCCAGAGCTTCCTTGCACCAAACTCTTTATTGGGCATAGCTATTTGAGTGCGCAGTTGATCAATATCACCAGTCAAATATGACAAATGTCAAACATTATGAGGTAGAGGAGAATGAAAATGACACTATTTTTTATTTGGATAACAAATTGAAAGTGTTATTAAAGACCAGTGCGAAGCTGTATATAATGAAATGTATTGGTAAACCGATATATGCTTGATTTCGAAACGAATCTGAAATTCTATCCGTAAAATACATCTTAAAACGTTTCCTCGCAACAGCAACCGTGACAGCAACAGCACTTTATCTTCCGTAACCATAGTGTATCGGTTGTCAGGGGTAATAGAGACACAACGTGATTGGCAACAGTTAACTGTAATTTACAGTTATAGATATGTGATCAGTCAACCGAAGACGGATACAAGCTGTTCATTTCTTTAAATCAATGTACTTCATTGATTTTTATGAATTTCTACATTAAGTTAGTTTAGAAGTATTTTCCACAATGTATGTATGTATGTATGTATGTATGTATGTATGTATGTATGTATGTATGTATGTATGTATGTATGTATGTATGTACGTACGTACGTACGTATGTATGTATGTACGTATGTATGTATGTATGTATGTATGTATGTATGTATGTATGTATGTATGTATGTATGTACTGTATGTATGTATGTATGTATGTATGTATGTATGTATGTATGTATGTATGTACGTACGTATGTATGTATGTATGTATGTATGTATGTATGTATGTATGTATGTATGTATGTATGTATAGGAGAAATGGTTATATGAAAACAGCAGTAGTGATATTTATCCCTTTGCTTTGCCAAGCTGTACTGCTGAAGCAAAACATACAGAAGAAAATAAGAATGTTATGGTTGTACTTAATGTATTGCTGTAGGCAGTTAAATCTTACTTACGGTATTGTTTTACACATGAGTTAATGACGGGTGGATGACCAATCTCTTCCACAGGAAGCATTATTCGTAAATAAAGTTGAACCTAAGTCCAATCATGAATAAATAATAACGTAATATCTTCCTGCGTGACTAGGATAGGAATGTTCATTATTTGACCTTCAACCTCTGTACCGGCAGACACGTAGCAAACTGTTTTTCTCATCCAATTCTCATTCCTAATTGAAATATTACCTTTAAAAAAAAAAAAAATGTTATGTCGAATCTTGATATAAAAAGTGATTTTTAGTAAGATAGCAAAGGAAAAAGTATTATTTTTGATTTGTTCGTCTTCACAAATATAAAAGCTAAACCTTATCGGTTCACAGTATGCACATATTTTACTCAGACAGTATAATCGCCGAAGACTTTGAGGTCAGTGAATGTTTTGAAATCACCCTGTGGTTGTGTAGAATATCTGAACGCGAAGTGTGAAGAGGTCAGAGTAATTTTAGAATCTATATTTTGGTGTTTTCATTGTAAGATTGTATAATATGGCTTTCTTTTGTGTACATTTGTTGTATGCAATGTAAGGGTAGTCCATATACACACATCAGTATCCCTTCCACGTCCCTTTATTCGTTTATCGGTAATATAGACACAGACAAATACAGATGTGAGAAAAACGGATGACTTAATCAGTTGACCGACCAGATGTTTGTCAGTCTTTTCATGTCTTCGTAATTATATAAGCTCACAGCAGAGAAATCAAAATGTTCGCAGGCGATGTCTTAGGGGGAGCCTGCAGTAACCGGGGGGGGGGGGGTAATCGTATTTTAGAATAAAGGTACTAGAGAAGGTTAACATTTTAATTTGATTCATTGTATTATCTTAGTTAACATTACTTTGTGATGTTTGTATCCCACCGCTTCCACCGGTTCCACATCCCACTGCTACAAGATCCCACCACTGCCACCAGTGCACTGTAATGCCAGAACACATCACATCGCTGCTGGCGGCCATGCAGTGAATTGATTGTTAGTTGTGGTGTGAGGAGAGGAGTGGGTTTCACAGAAATGAAGGGGGAACAGTGTGGTTAGACATTAGTATATTATGATAGAGTAAGGTCCCATGATGTTGACCTATAGCTAGGTCCCAATACTGTCGAATAATGTCGAAGGCCCAAACTCCCAAAGACTAGATGGGCACACTGCCCATCTAGTCTTTGGGAGTTTGGGCCTTCGATTCTGTCCAATAGATCCACACACAGGAATTACTTAATACATTGCCTTATTCACATAAATTCACAGTGGTGGTAGTAGTGGGAAACAACAATGCCTTTAAAATTATGTGGTGACAACGGTTGGATCGAGTCCTTACCATTGATTATGGGATGTATGTCCCTTTTCACGTCTGACAGCATTTTGTCCCATTTTTCTGAAATATTTTAACAGGTGAGGGTTGTAGTTTAGAGAAAGGAAATTGAGGACGACTTTTGTTTGAAAACGGAATCGGGGGAGGGTCATATTTTACGCAACAGACCGGGCTTCATCTTCTCCTGTCCTCCCCTTGTAATTACTGAACAGTCCCTTACATCTGTTTCAAATGAGCTAGCGAATCTCTGTAGCAACAACTATCTTTAGAAATATGCAATAAATGAGGGTCAGGTGTTATATCAAACATTTTTAAAAAAAACACTGTGAACGGTCAATGTATATCTAATATGATGGATGTCATAGTGTTCACTCAAGTGGTTGGTTGTGATATTTGATTATCAGCATGGTTCATATATTGACGTCATCTAATTATAGGGTAGCATAATGTTAGTGTAGCAAAGCAAATACACATGCATACCTACGAGTATAAACTATGTTTTGACAAAATGTTACGGTTTCTAGTATGTAAGCCCAATTGCAACCGTTGAGTACCCGAGTTAACGGACTGTAACCGCAAAACTAACATAACTTATAGATAACATTCTTATAGCACCACCCATCTCTACATTTAAACAGATGATGTCTACAAATTATATTCGTGTGATTAGAAATTTGGGATAATCTATTTTCAAAAGCGTACATACATACATACATACATACATACATACATACATACATACATACATACATACATACACACGCACACACACACAGAGAGACATACATACATACATACATACATACATACATACATACATACATACATACATACATACATACATACACACACACATACACACATACACACATACACACATACATACATACATACATACATACATACATACATACATACATACATACATACATACTATCTATCTGTGTAAACTTTGAACGACATCACTTAGTGATTTTAGGCAAGGATTGAAACGTTCGACAGTAAGACCTTATTCTCAAAATGGCTCTCTAGGATAAAACTAAAGGAGAAGGAGATATTTGAAGGCGATGCAATGGTTGCCATGGCTACCACGACGTCATTTGAACCGTCTCAAAAACGCAGGTGTAAATTTTAAAACAATTACACAATGAACATTGAACATGAATGCTCTTTAACTAGTAACTGCAGATGCAAAGACTACAAACAACCCATGTTGCAATGGTCTGTCTTCGTCAGTCACGCAAATAATTATAAGTTATAGAATTGTAGATATTATCATTTATGATGATGACAGACCGGAGAGAATTTCCAGCTAAGTTTATTTTCCAGCGACAAGCTGGAATTGTTAGATTTGAAGATTTGCTACGAATTTATAGGTGAGTTCGATCGTAATTATAATCCTATTTTTAACATTTCAATTATTGAAAAGAAAGATTAATGAGAAATAAAGAAAAAGGAAGACATATGATGTCGCAGTACCAGAAATATCGAGTTTGTGTCAGTAATTGGCGTTCATATTACTTCGAAATGAAGCCTTCACGGTCCGCCACTACTACTATACTTTCTGAACTTGTTTAGAAATGGATGGTATAACATTAGTCATAGTATATATCCATCGTATTTAAAGCAGGTAAAATTCCAAGAACAACAGATCGATGGTGGTATCGCAAAATCATTAATTATACAAATGATTCAAAGAAATTAACAAGTATACGATCAAGCGATATCAGACTTGTGCGGCTTGTTATCATCAGTGCATAAATCAAAGCATATTGACTTAAGTTATCGCATAATTACCAATAATTATTAATTACCAATAATTATTAATTATCTATATGATGGATAGGCTGTATCACTAGCCGTGTCACACTCACACGACAAATGTGAATTTCGCGAAACTCTAGAAGTAATATCTCGAACAGTCCGGAACAGCCGGGATTACTCATGGAGCCCGTAGCTAGTTGCCATGCCTGCCAGGCCCGGTGAATTGGGGATATCCTGTGAACTGATGTTGTAGTGTTCCACAGCCCTGTCGGATGAGTCGAAACATGTGAGAAAATGCTGGCACAAAGAGAGACAGAGACACAGACAGACATCACTATTATATGACCTTCCCTTACAGAAAGTAAAAACTCATTGTGTATTGAAAGTTTCAAGATAAAATGTTTGATTATTAGTAACTATATTAAAATAAGTGTTACATTATCACTTCGGTGATATTGTTGGCCAATGAGAATATCTGACTTGACCACCCACTATTTCTTGTTTTATGTTTACTGACCAGTTGTTTAAATTTTACAACAAATATTTCCATGAGACTGCTGTTGTTTTATTTTCTTACACAATCTTTTCGACGCCACATCCCACTATGAGAAATTTAAATGACACTTCACACACTAAAAACCTCAAAACAGAATGTAAAATAAAATAAAACAAAACTTAAACTAGCACAAGTACTCAAACAACGGTCTCAAAAAAAGAATCTTATAGATGGTAACGTTTAAAAAAACGAACCGGATGGCGGCAAAACGCAGTCTAATATTTTTTTTATTGTAACAGTCGCCGAGGTACAGATAACTTATTTCTAAAAATGTTTTTCTGTTTTAATCCAAGGTAAGAAGACATAGTTTTGGGGAAAGAGATTTTGTAAAGTTTCCTTACTGTATATGTGAATGCCAAGACGCTCGACCAATATTTTAATAAAATATACCAGGTGAAAATAGACCTTCAGTTTTATGAAAATATTGCAATTCAAAAAACTCTTAAAGCATGATCCCTGTTAGGATTGAGTAATTGTGCAGTAACACGTTTCGGAAACACAACACAACGTTAGATAATTGTGGTGTTAATCACGCATTGAACTCGAAATATAAAGTTTGCACCCTGCTTTGTCTCAGTTTTAGAAATCTGCATTTGGATTGCAATATTGAGGATGAAACCAGTCACACAGAGACTCATAAGCTTGTAACTTCTCTTTTTGCGTGCAGTTGGAACAAAACACTTTGCAGCGAGTACGATATGTGTATTTGTAAAATATGGCACAATCGACGCAGAAAAGTGCTGCACACGTTCCTCGTTTTGACAGTGCAGTTGGCTTCCCGAAATTTCCTTCTCTTGTTTTCTAAAAAAGGATACAAACGTAAAATGACATTAGAATGGAGAGGCTGACTTGGTGGATAAATGTAACCTTAATTCCAGAAATCATATAATAAAAAAATGATTTTGATATTCGATGGTCTTGATGAAATAATTATCATAAGAATTATATCACAGGCGATCACCAATTTCAATAAAAATGTTTAGCTGATCTGATTATAACAAAATAAAAAGACCGCCTTGAGACGACAAGGCGAGAGAGACACAGGTAGAGACAGAGTGGGACAGAGGCAGACAGACAGACAGACAGACAGACAGACAGACAGACAGACAGACAGATAGACAGTGACAGTGACAGTGACAGTGATAGACAGTGATAGAGACAGACATACAGTGACAGAGACGACTGAGACATACGTACATACATACAGACAGACATACAGACAGACAGACGGACGGACTGGGCGGACGGACGGACGGACGGACGGACGGACGGACGGACAGACAGACAGACAGACAGACAGACAGACAGACAGACAGACAGACAGACAGGAATAGACAGAAGGGGAATTGCCATGTGTTCAAGGTTTAACGGATGTTAATAATCGCCAAGACCAATTCAGTACATACGTACCCCATTGTTGTCATCCGACAAGTCACCAACGTCAGAGCTACTCATTGGGAGTCCGAGGACATATGAACCCAGTAGACTAAGAAGCAGGGTGATGTAGAAGCTATGCATCCTGATGAGTCAACTGAGATGTATTATAACTAGAACGAAAATACAAGAAGGCGACATAACATTGACTCGTGGAATAGAATTTGTAAAATTTGTGAAAGTGGTGATGTAAAAGATGAATATAACTCTCCTTTAGTACTGTATGTTCCTTCTACGACGATGAGAGGAAAAAAATACATCCAAATAGAATTCATAGCCGAGCCTAATTTTAATAAGTTCATAAGAGTGATGAGAACGAACAAACCTGAACTTCTAACATCATTATGTACATTTGTATACAATGTATTTAAACAAAGAGAGACGCTTACAAGTGAAATAACATAGTACTAGTATTCATTTGAACTAAGATATGTGACTTTGACTTTGACATATTTGTACATTTCTTGTGTTGTATATTGGCTGGATCGAAGGCCTTGTAAAGCAACAAGCATAATTATTATTATTATTATTATCGTTATTATGAAAATACAAAGACCCAAATTATGAGAGTGGTGGTCAGTCATACTGTTCTACAGACTACAAGGTACCTAAACTTGTGAATGTTTTAAACGGTTTCCTATTTTAAGCCACATTAACTTAAATGATGTAACTGTTTTATCTATGTCATTTAGATAATATGGCAACTTTAATGAAAACAGGCAAAAAACTCGCATTATAGCTACGTTACCTCGAAGTTAAAAATGTATTTTTCCTCATTTCCTCAGCAATGTTTACCAAAGGGTCTAGTAAATGGGTATTTCTTAAACATAGTTTGGCACACACGCACGCGCTCACACACACACACACACACACACACACACACACACACACACACACACACACACACATACGCGCACGCACACACGCACGCACACACACACACGCACGCGCTCTCTCTCTCTCTCACACACACACACACACACACACACACACACACACACACACACACACACACACACACACACAAATAAAACAAAGCCAAACATGATGGACCAAAATATGTCGCTTGTACAATTGAGGCATTACGTGAAATACCAACTACATGTTGGGTATGTCATATGGTAGAGTAGTCTACTGAGCGAAACAATGTTGTACACGTGTAAAGAATGGAAGAGCGTCGTAAAAATGTCTGATTTAGAACACAGAAAAAAAAATTAAAATCACCAAACTCTCGATCTAGTCATTACAAAAAAGAAACGGACTTAATCGTAGGAAGACAAGAACGTATGCAAGGATTACAAGTAAAAATTGTCATATTTACCTCACTGGCTGTATCGTACCTGTACAGGCAAATGGTGGCGTTTGAAGCTCTAAGGCAAATGCGATTCACTATTATATAGGAATCAAAGTCCTTGGGAGACAAACCAGGGATATAATAAAGACATATATATAATGACCCATTGAGTAGATCGTAATTCGTCACGAGGAAATTTTTTCTTGACACACCAATACTTTGCATTGAGGATGATAACCGTTCAAGTCCGTGGTGTATCAATTAGTCTCAATTCATGTCTCCATTAAGTAGTTGCAATATTTCATTAGAAAAATTAAGAGTTGTCCGGAAATATGCGTGACCTTTCGTCTATCGTAATCAGTCAACAGTCACCCCCACTCAATGTGTGCATACTCTGATTTGCATGACCTTGCTATTGACATCAAGTACGTCTTTAATTGTGAAAGCTGATACGAAATATCACGCTTAACATTTTTCATTAATTTTAATTTCTAGTCTAACGAACAGAGGCATACATACATACATACATACATACATACATACATACATACATACATACATACATACATACATACATACATACATGACATACATACATACATACATACATACATACATACATACATACATACATACATACATACATACATACATACATACATACATACATACATACATACATACATACATACATACATACATACATACAAACACACATACATCACAAGTACAATATATTGGCAAAGGAAAAGTAAATGAACGGCTTTGGTTAACCTTAAAATAATATCAAATCAATATTGACCTAAGATGTCCAATTATGACATGCGTTTTTTATATGAAAAAGAAGCTCGACATTTGACAATGTGCGGCCTTCAACCAAAGACTCAGTTAGGAGAGTGGGGTTAATGATGTTACATTGTCACATGAAATTATATCTAAGACAGGTGAATACTTTCATACTTCGTAATCTTACTATCTATTAATGGTATGACATATTGACAAATGAGAAAAGTAGATATTTTGACTTTAACATGATTTGGAGGGCACAGGATCACAACAGAAAGGCTTACTGTGATGTATATAAGAGTGCGTATATCAATATAGCTTGCGGCATCTCGCATTCATTTATCCCAGGTTGATGCTAATATTTGGAGCCTGGAAATGTTAAATGCCAGTTTCTCTGCAAACACGGTGACTTTATGTAGCAATGGCTAAATAACTTTATTTTCAATATTTAAACGAATTTTTGGATTTTGCTTTAGAACCGAATCTTGTAAATCCATGGGCATTCCGGCCAGTGAAACTATTAATTTGAAGTTCAAATAATTAAAAGTGGATTGGAATTAGGCTAATGATTATTTTTTCATCACAAAGACCATTTCTGAAATGTACCGCGGATTTTTGTATGTGTATGCAATCGAAAAATCTGTTTGTTACTGACGCTAATCTAGCAAAAGTCAGAAAGAAATTTTATAATTTATGAGGAGTGAATGTACTCAGTACTCACAGGACAATAATACATTTTCGGACGATGGCAGGAGAACAAATTGTTAGATCATATTAGAATTTTTTAGCATAAAATATTTTAAGGATAGTTGAAATAAGATATATGTCTACATTTATACGTTTCCAGATAATGTTTGTTACGCCAGTCAGTTGGTTCGCAGTATTTTGGTATAGGCCAATTCCCACAAAAAGAGGTAAATACTATTTCATTTCATAAAAGAGTGGCATGCAATATGGCATATAATGATGCTATATGATCCGTTTATGGGAGAGTACAATGTGTACAGAGCATGCTTGCACAGTCACGTCTACCGTATTGTCTTCGCCATCCATCAATCCTACGCATACGATGAATATACCAGAGAAGATGAAAGAAAATAACTACATTGAATGAGTGAAAACGAATCAGGTCGACGTCACAAGTGATGAGTATACGATCGCCGCCTTTACGATTCGGGTCACACGTGATGAGTACGTGATCACTGTATTTATGAATGACGAAAAACAGAACGATACATTGTGAATGGCATGTAAGGACAGTTACTAATCATAGAAATACATATATCATAATCTCAATTCATCTATTATCAGCGAGTTATTTTCAGATTTTAAGCATAAAAATGAAACAGGTAAAAGTTTAGAAAGTTGTATTAAGAGGCTAAAGGTAGGTAGGTAGAGAAAGTCGATTTGGATACACAAAATATTTTTGTAGTGAATTACATAAACAAACAATAGACACTACAATTAAAATCACAAGAGGTGAAACAAAACATCGCCTGGCTCGACAAAAATCTTACGAACATTGATACATTTTATCATCTGGCTCAACTGAATAAATCTTACCAACAGTCACAGTGTTACATTTTATCGTCCGGCTCAACAAAAATCTTGCTTACAGAGATATTTGTCAAGGAAGATGATAAAATGTAGCAATTTTAGTACGATTTTTGTTGCTCCAGACGATAAAATGTAGCGCTGTTTGTAAGATTTTTGTTAAGTCAGACGATAAAATGTAGCACTGTTTGTAAGATTTTTGTTAAAGCCAGACGATGGTTCTGTTACAGGTTTCGTGATTTTAATTGTAACAGAAGACGTGCATGCAAAATGATACACCTTGTATCTCACTTTGGCTAATAAGCCTATAACTTAGGATACACGGTAGTGGCGTTGATTCGTATTACCTGTGAGGAAAACGGCAGCAAACGTAACAAAACATTATATGGCCAAATTGACTTTCGATACGTATCTACCTATATGTACTAACGTGTTAAAAATTAAATGATTGAAACACAAAAAATTACAATTTTTAAAAAACTGATTGGTTGTTTGTGATTGAAAATTGATTTCTATGGTAATCTGAAGTTTTTTGTGATTACGCATTTAAATTTTAGAAGTTGTTACAGAGGTAATAAACGTACAAGTTTTTCAGTCGTGTATATAATTCGTCACACCTTAACTCTTATCCTTGAATTCAACTAATGAGTTGTTACTGATACACTTTGTTGTTGATCTGGCAAACAATTTATTTTCTTTTACTTTGGTGCAAAACAAATAACAACAACAACAACAACAACAACAACAAGCAAATAATGAAGTTAATAACTATAGGATAGATATATTAATCCGTCGTACAAACAATTAGAAAAAATGTATAAAATGTTAATCATTCTTATGAATACAGTAGACGGAATTATTCTATGTGGTTTTAGACTCCATCGTATTGATAAAATATAGTGGAACATTGATATTTATCACATTAAATTTATCCTTTCCTCCTTTTATAGTAATCATTTTCTTTCTTCTGACTCACGACATCTGATCTTAGGTAAGATGTTCGTCCTTCTATTTTTTCACAAAATTTGTATCGAAAATTTGATGTCAACATTAAACATTCCGAAATGTCTAAAATTGTCCTTGTTCGCGAAATGGAAAAGCTAGAAGTGTCATGCTAACGTAAACGACAGCCTTGTCGTGGGAGTTTAGGTCACGATGTGGCCAAGTGCAGTTATGACGTACCTGAACGACTTAAAGTAGTGTGTCCCGGATGGAGCATGTTGATCGGCAACTGGTATCTACGTTTACTAATCATTATCAATAATGACACTGTATACATCTGAATATATTGATGATTCAATGTTAGAAAATGTTACGAAATATTAGATGTTTGTAATTCGAGTTCTACTATAGTCTGAATGAGTTCGATTCATGATCAGATTCGATCTAATTTATTCAAGTATCGTGTAGATTTGAGCACGGAAGATTTAGAGGAAACGAAGGACAAACAAGAAGCAAATAAAACATTTTCATACGAGATAATTGTAGGTCATGAAAGCAGCGAATGATATATTATATATATATTATGGGATGTCGAATTGTTTGAAGGGATCTTTTCACAAGAACACACATTAATCTATGGATTAGCAGGATTAGTTATGTTAGTCTGGTGCCAGTGGGATTAACTAAGTCTAATTCTTGAGGTCACATGGGTCATCAAACGTCAAGAAATTAGATAGAATAAGGACTTTTTCTTTGACGTTAATGTTTGATTCTGAGAAATATATGTTTTTGAATGTCTATGATATTCCGATGGAGCATGTGACTGAGAGAGGAGGCCGGTGAGGGCGGAGTGACACGACGTAGATATGTTATGTGTATCTTTCATTCTTTAGGGAGCCTTAATAAGTAATTATAAGTGGGGGGGGGGGGCGAAGATATTGGGGGGTCATATTTACAAATCGGTTCTAGGGGAGGGCCATGTTTTAGACAAAAAAGAATTCGGGGAGGGTCATATATTACTGTATTATCTAATTTTACATTATTTGTTGATTTGCATGATCCCACTGCTGCCACCAGTTCAATATCCCAATGCTGAACATCCCACAACTGCCACCATTGTAATGTAATGTTAGAACATATATCAGTCAAATCTAAATATTTGATAATAGTCACATCAGACTAGATCATCTACAGTTTCCCTATTGGTTTCTGAGAGGTTGTATCAGATAGGGCCGCTGAAAGGTAACTAGAAACGGGCTGTAGTTATGGGGGGGGGGGTTGCACTGACTTCAGTTATCGGGCGAGGGGGGGGATTCGCACTGACTTCAGTTATCGGGGAGACGAATTCGCACTATGCCATCGTAAAACGTCACTACGTAATGATTACTGTTTGATAGCACAGAAGAATGAGACTCGAAAGAAAACACTAGTCGAGCAAATGAGCACCCCAACGACAACACTTTCAGTCTACTCTTGGTCAAGTAAGTTGCCATCGTGCTGTCAATATCTACATGTAGATCACATTCTGTATACTAATAACGGCACTGAAAGGCAAAACTGATATAGAAGCCGTACTGTCGAAGATAAAATGCCTTTCGAATACAAAAATATATTATCTGTGATGTAACTGGACTGATCGAGATTGAACTCATATCAGCAACATGCAACAACTCTAACATTTAGTCTAATGTTTTGAGTACCTAAGGCAATTTACACTATATATGTAACATAATATCATCTCAACAAATATCAAGATATTTATTTCTTAGCAATAAACAATATAGAATCAGAAAACGAGTGGAAATAAATAAATAAATGAGATAAAATGCTAGAGAGAGTAGGGTTATTGAAATCTTAGGGTGTTTGTGTTGTTGTTGTTTATCGATCTGTTCTTCATTCATTATGAGGATGGGCTTCCGTCTCACGAAATAACCAAGTTTTGCATCATATCACCATAGCAACAGATGCTTAGTTACTACAAGGAGCTCTCTCCCCTTTTACCTCCATAGTTACGAGCAGTAGGGTTCAACTGTAATAATGGTTTCGATATTGTAAGTATTCTCGCAAACCAGAGTTATTATTTCTACCACTACATTTCGAAATAAATAGTGGGAGGCTCGTTAAGAACGTTGCCGTAAAACAGGTCGTGGTTTGCGACGATGTATTGTAAGTAAGTAGTAATTCCAATTTCGTCGAATGGGATTCATTCTTGTTGCCAGACCAGTTCAAGTGAGTTATAGGGAAGTCATCGGTCTGTTAACATTAAAGCAATTTGACATTATGACGAGCAAAAGACTCCTTCAACAAACCATCGTACACACCTACACAGAGAGTGAGCTATTCCGGTCCGCAATCAATAGTATTCAGGATATTGCTGAATTCTTCATACCCGGAGTGTATGCTTTTTGTTGGCGCCTACGTCACGTTTGATTTAAAGTAAAGGTTGTACAGTTTCTGGGTTATAAGGTGAAATGAATCTGTTACACGTCTTATGACACGTATTTTAAACAAAGTTTCCCGAATGAGCTCTACTTCTTGTTAAAAGGACATCCCCATGACCCAGTTCTACTTGATCGGTCAACTACATGTGCTTCATTTTTCTTCAACTGAACACTATTTTAATTTGTGTGAGTCAGAGTTCATGGAATGTATACTAGTCACAGCCTAAGGTAACCTACAAACATCACAAACAGTCTGTATATAAAGCATAACTACTATTTAATTTCACTCTTGATCGGACTTTTCTTTTTCCAGCGTATGTTGGCATAAACCCTGAATAGTGCGTTTCGCGTAAACTGCAGTAGCCAAACCATACCTATCTTGTATATTTGTATTAGACCATCATAAATTTACCTTTGTAACGTACCTCCATACCTCCATTTCGTGACCAAATTTAAGTGGAGGATTTACCCCGTCATGAGTTTATTTATATATACAGTATTTTAAATTACTCCTTACCGCCAGAGACCCGACAGTACCGCACTACACCACACTGCACTAACCCATTTCAATCGTCAGGTTTTTTTATCTTAATTTGCAAGAGAAAGGGCAAAATATTCAATGACTTATACTGTCACTCATTTTTAACAATCCTAGTACCGTCTATGTACTACATGTAAACTGCAATGTATAGTCTTCGCTATGCGTTGATATTTCGCTGACAATTTTGGATCTTTCACCATGCGCTTTTGTTTTCCGTCCCAACTTTATGATAATATGTAAGAACGTACTGCAAAGCACGTGTCTAATTAGCTAAAGAACACGTGACGTCGCTGGTTTATGGGCGGCGGCGAAGGATGTGTTGACCCTTGACCCAGACTGTTCACAACTATCGTCATTATTTATTCATTCATAATAATATCGTTGGGATTATATGATTAGTGACCCATTTCACTGACCCTACTACATTACGTCTGGAACAAACCATTTCTAGAGACAAGGTTACAAAAAGGGATTATATATAAATATACCACAACAACCCACCCCATATTATTTCATCTACCAATGGAATCTCCCTAGTTCAATGTTAAAACTCTGGTTGAACCGGTCAAGTGCATTTCTCCATACACAAGACTATACCAACATAATGTATTTATATTGGGTAGAAAATATTTCTGAGAGCGTTGTTCGAAAAAACCCAATGTTTTCTACCTCTACATATAATAGTGTGTAACATGGCACAGTCGACGATTTGGTAACAATGTTTAAGAGCGCCCCCGACGACAATCTCTAATGGTATACCACACTGTATAAGTGGCAGTAAACGTTTCCTCACTTCCCAATATTTTGAGAATTTGAGTTTCGTCTTACCGCTTGGATACAGATCGACTGCTCCATTGTATCAAGACAGTTACATATACTTCATTTTATCGTAATGTACGTATACGATCGATATCAAGATTACACAGAATAAGTTATACCTTGCAAGTGATCAATGAGGAGACTAAGTGTATCTTTATCGAAATAAAACTACACTGGAAGTCTTTTACGAGACGCGAATAATATAAACGTCATGCATTTATTTGTTCATGGTTTTCGTACACTTGAGTATATCTCATATACTGCAATGCTCAACACTGAATAATACACAATCATATGAAAATATTAAAATTAAAGTGATATTGCCAGGTAATTATTACACATCAGCGACGGTTTCCGTAAAGAGTGTCGCAATGTCCCCCCCCCCCCCATTCTAACTTGATTTCAGTTTCTGCAGTCAGATGTAACGATTAACGCAGCTAAGATGTGTTGTCTCCGCCAAGGGAAGCAGTGTAGTTGCTGATGCTTGATGACGTCACCGGCCACGTGATCAGTTATAACCTTTGTCAATAACTGGATCAAAAGCATCGAGGCAGTCAAGAAATACGAGAAGTCACGTTTCTTGCAGACACGTGCTTCCAAGTTTGTAAACGTTTGATACCGTTTGCAAGGCTACTATGAAAATGAAAATAAATGACGGGTTCATCTATCGTATAGATAATTGTAATGAATTGGAATTCAAAATGATGAAATTGTGAAGAAAAAAATTATTCTAAAGAAGATTAACGCCTTTTACAGGACATTTTTACTTTAATTAACGGATCAGTTACCTAAGTCTAAATCAAAATTAATTTACAATATTTCAAATGTTGGCTAAAACGAATAATAGCAATATCATCGACTCCCCCCCCCCCCGAAGAATTTTCTCTTTTTAATCGATTTGTGGAAATGCTTTAAATGGAGTACATAGACTGTTTTTAAACGAGTGTTCTATACATGGTATGAATGTGGGGATCGAGGCGCCTTTCGTGTTGTACTGTCACAACACACTACTTTGTGAAAACAGTGCATAGTTGAATAAGGATGAGAAATCAATCTTATCAATGTATGTAGTGCATCAATGTACGTAGTGCATCAATGTATGTAGTGCATCGCCCGACTCAGTGCATCAATGTACGTAGTGCATCACCCGACTCAGTGCATCAATGTACGTAGTGCATCACCCGACTCAGTGCAGGATAACATGTATCATCTTTATGATATGAAATATGTAAGATTCATTTTGTAATCGGCAAACATTTTGCAAACTTATCTCAGAATGTAGTTAAAACGTTTGAATTTGGTGACCTGTGAAGCAAAAGCAGGCCACGGAGATTCGTTTTTGTGATAAGTACATTGCACTAGTATCATAATCATGTCACGGTGGCAGTTTGTCAACACAACGTACAGAAAAACAGACAAACTTTTGATATAAAGAAGGCATCTCATGACCTATACAACGAAACTGTGTCAAATGGGGTAGTTTGGATGTTAAGTAGAGTATGGGAGATTCATTTTGGTGTCTTAAGATTCAAAACATTGTAACCTAGAAACAATACGAACTTTTCAAAACGTCCCTTAAATACTTGCTAAGCTGTTGACATGCATGCCACGTATATATTTATCCGCTGCCGGATGGTCCGTTTCCCCAGATATTCCGTGGAGGTCTCTCGGTTAAGCATAGACCTAGAATATAAACGTTCACTCCCCGGTATAAATAATTATGAAAGCTTGTCGAAAGAATTATAATGATGATCTAACAAACAAACAAACAAAAAACAAACAAACAAACAGACAGACAGACAGACAGACAGACAGACAGACAGACAGACAGACAGACAGACAAGCAAACAAAACAAACAAACAAACAAACAAACAAACAAACAAACAAACAAACAAACAAACAAACAAACAAACAAACACAAACGTTAAAAACAGACACATAACAGATGAAAGGGGCCAGGAAATGATTTCACATATGATGAAAATAAAAAAAAAATGTATACGCTCATGTTATTTGCGATGACATTCAGATGACCTTTAATAACAAAAAGCACTCTCTTCGATCGCCAAATAAGGAGTGTAAAATTTGAATAAATGAATATTTATAATAGAACCGATAATACCTCTGGCTATGAAAATACAGAAAATGTGTTCGTTGTAAACGGGTTTTTGTAAAACGTACGTTCGTTCTAAACGTCATTGTTTACATAGGAAACAATAGCAAGGGATTTGTTCCTTTGAATTGTGTTCGTTCTAACCGAGTTTTCGTTATAAAGCGAGTTCGTTCTAACTCTAACTGTTCGTTCTAAAAGTCAAATTCTCTACAAAGAAAATTGAAATTGATACTAATGAAAAAATCAAACCAAGAGCTAAAACAAACTGTGAAGTTATGAATATCACCCACAAAAGAAATCTGTTGCAATATAATTACATAATGGGAGACAATATTCTCAAAATTTCTAAGCAGCACTCCTACTTGGGCAATGTACTTTCACATTACTTGGAATGGAAGCACCACCGTATCAAATATCACATCTAAAGCATCAAGTATTTTAAAGTTACTACAAATACATCTACATGACTGTCCTGTCAGTAGCAAGCAAACCAAGGATACGTCCCTTGTACGACCACGTTTAGAAGTATTTGGGATCCTTACAACAAAGTTGGCATAAATGCAGTTGAAAAAAAAATCCAACGCAGAGCAGCTCGGTTTGTCACCGGAAACTACAACCCGGAAGCCAGTGTATCTGATATGCTGAGGAAGCTTCAATGGCCATGCATTGAAAATCGCAGGGCAGCGAGCAGACTAACTTTCCTATACAAAGCTACAAATAATCTAATTGTTTTTCAAGATGATAAACTGTCAGAATCATCATCACGTTCTACTAGAGGAAGTGTACCTGGTTTTATTTCATATCGATCATCGCTAAGAAAAACTGTTATAAATATTCACTTATTCCTTAGACAATTCCAAAATGGAATCTCTTACCACTGTTCATTCAACAACCAAAGACAATAGACAGTTTCAAATCTGCCCTCTCCAGCATCGATATCACCAATCTCATATAGATGGTGAGATCTAAAGGACGCCCCCAGCGTTACACCTGTGTGATGATAATGCTTTTTGAATGTTTACAGTATAGAAGTAGAAGCAGAAGTGGAAGTAATGAAATATATCGACACAAAAGAAACATTTGTTTGGGCAACATATCATTCAGATATAATATCTACTACCACAAAGAGAAATTACAATTATAAAATGTATCATAAATGTTTATCTCAAACTTTCAAAATCATCATTTACTTGTTTTCAATCTATTAATATATGAGATGTTTCCTATGCATGTTAACACTAACCTTTCGTTATAATTAAAATGTCAAAGAGCTAAGTGTCAGCATCGTCATGACATGACAATGTTCATTTCAGAGCATAAAAAGACTCAAGAATAACGAGTAAAGAAAAACATGGAAATGGAAAAGCTAACATCTTTGATAACTTCAAAGTTGTCCCATCGCTAGCTGCATTAATATTAGTATCACACATGTTATTAACTGATCGTTTACTTGTTACAGGTTCGTAGTGCCCGATAACATCATCGAAGTTTTCCCACACATCATCTAATGCGACACAAATATGCCCACCGCCTCGTTTCTTCTGACTTTCCTACAAGAAATCATACCACAAATCTCAATATGGGGAATAGTCAATGAAACACATTGTACATTATATTCGATGGTGCAAATCTAGAGTTCTGCAGCTGGTTGGTCTAGACATCAAAATAGATGTGCTGCTAAAATAGGGATACTAAACAGCACTGTTGGCATGCAGTCAAGTAGACACAGCAAGGCAGATCATTTATGGAAATCTTTCACAAAACGTGTTTAGCCTCAGATCACTTACAAATGAACTTGTCACTGTTGTGTACAAAATAAAACAAACTACATCTGCACTATTACAAATGATTCATTGTTACATATAAAATTTCGCTACAACTTCCAATATACTGCTATATTATAATCCCTTGGGATGGTATTGATTTCCCTTGGATTTGACAATTTCACTCAAATATGCACTGGACTCCGCTTGTGCGTAAATATCGTCAATTGGTCTAAACCTAAGGGTTAAGGGTATATCATCCCGGGGGTGGGTGGTTATTGCTGTATCATTATAATATAATCATTATATAGGTATTCGCCTTGAGGTGTATATAGAAATCAGACAGACAGACAGACAGACAGACAGACAGACAGACAGACAGACAGACAGACAGACAGACAGACAGACAGACATCGGGCACATACAAATGGAGCAATGATATATAGAGAGACTTTTGGAAACAGTTTGTTGTGATGGTACAAGTTTGTATATACTTACCACTCGATTGAGGTCGCCTATACAGGTCCATAAATGATCATCATTGTTAGTTACTGCCCACTTTGAATGGTCCTTGGTAGTGGAATAAGTGACGTCATTGAACCTTAAACAATCAACATTTTCTACCTTGTACGTTTTAGAGCTATCATATTGAGACGGCAAAGGAGTTGACCTCGATGTCAGCCACGTTTGGCTGAACAAATCACTTCCTAATTCTTGTGCTATCAGTTCAAGATAAATATCTATGAAAGAATATATTTAAATTGAGATCAATGCACGGACTAGAACTTGAAAGTTTAGACACTAGAAAATTCAGACAATTCTGGTAAATATTGAAACTTAATAATGGAGTAACCAGCAATTGTCATGATTGACATTATTGATATGCCCGTCGTTTCTCTTGGAAAATGCCTGGCATTATACACTCGATGCTAACATTTTTTCATATAATTCCTAATTTGGAATCATGGTGACTTTTTAGGCGGTTACAATATATGATTATTAACCCTTATACTGTTCCCATTCTTTGATGATCTTTGATTAGAAAATAAAGCCCCATAAATGTTTTTCAAAACAAAATAAATCTGTTTCATTTCTACCACAGACGTATGCTGGAATGTTCCAAATCAGAATAGATTTAAAGTGCAAAACAACACTTCTCAGACACTGCTACAAATGTAGGTATTTCTTACTGGATTACTAGATTAGTAGACCGAGACTTCAAATAAATGTTGATATTCTGAGAGGATTGACACTCAAAAAGATGTTGATATTCTGGAGAGGGTTGAACTTGACACTCAGAAAGATGTTGATATTATGGCGAGGGTTGGCACTCAGAAAGATGTGTTATAAGTACTGTACCTTGATGCCAGTCCTTCGTCTTTGCAAAACTTCGAAATGTTTGTCCACCTAGTGACGTCAGGTCTTGTACGTTTGTCCACACATTCCTAATTCTGACTCCTTCGTTTACGTCTCTGAGTCCCTTCATTAATTCTTTGTCAGACAACGATGCAAGGTCGTTGAAATCATAGGATTTAGGTCCAATATACTTAAGATGTTTGACTTTGGAAGAATACACAAATAAGTGTCAATGTATGACAATTATCAGTCTCGACAAAAAACATAAACAATCAATTTAATAGATATTATTCACCAATATGTTTCTTCGTTCATCCAAGGAAAATACTTTTCACTACGAGTCGCTACACGAGTAGTGACAAAACACTTTACTTTGGTCTCGAGTATTTTTCGGCTGAATGAAGAAAAATATTGGAGAATAATATAATTATACCTAAAATATAATTTATGAGAAATCGGGGAAAATAATAGTGATTTGGAACAATTTAACCCGTATTTCGAGCACTGCAAAACCAGTGACGTAGACACAGGTTGTCATGACGTATATCGTCCCTATGGTATACAATCCATATTTTCTGTTCAAATACAATAACTTGGCTTGTGCATGGTATAACATTATACCTGAATGGTAGACAACTCTTAGCTAAAAACCTGCCTGGTTAATCCCATTACATTCAAATTATCTTCTCGTTACACTATTTGACAAGTTATTGCTAAATAAGTAATTCAAAATTCAACACATGGTTAATAACTATTTGTTGTTGTTTTCCTTTAAAGTAACATACGTCTCGAAAATAAAAATCCTAACCTCCTACTGGTACTTCGAAAACTCAAATCGATTCTCAAGTTAAAATCAAGAAAAAAAAATCAGAGGTCACCGTAGTCGAAAGTACTAAAATTAAGCTTTTTTAGAATCCAAAATGGCCGCCGAATACTATGTTAACTCTAAGGGAAAATAAAGATTGTTAATTTCCTTGAATACAAGACGGTGAATCCCCAAAGTGTCTTTTATTGTTTCAAAGGATCAGGAACAAGTTTTCGTATCGCAATGTTTCGAAAGATGTTTTTTTTAAATATTAATAATATTCAGTGTGGCATATTCTGCCTTAATATGAATTTCGCACCCTTACCAATTTTAGAGAACTCCGGCCATAGGTGACGCAGATAAGTGTCTGTCCATTCGTTTTACCATTGTTAGCAAATGAGTATTGGCCACCAGGACTGGATTTCATTGGGAATCGAGGAATAGAGTGAATCATCCAGAATCCACTCGTTTCATCCACACATAAACTGCCTGCAGTAAATAAATTAGTAATATTGATGCAGACAGTGTGTTCAAAATGTCAGGAAACGATGTCAAGATACATTGTAATTGGACAGTCAGGGCGTGAAAGTTTTGTAAGTATACTCGCTAAAAATTGGGGGCCAGGTATTAAGTGTGCCAATATAACTTATAACGTCAATGATACATAGGCATATAATACGATACTTCACACAACAACAGAAGTACACTGGTTCTGGTAAACTTTCCAGACGTACCTTTTGCATGAGCCCTAGATGAGTAACTGGCCTGGGTATTTGGGGGTTGGTCACTATATTGTAGGTATGCAACACCCTATTTGATATGAGAAAACAAACACATAACAGTAATAATATATTAACAGTCCACAGTTTTGGCAACACCTCAGTTAAAATGAGTGGCCACATGGATGACAAAAAAGGATTTCGAATTTTTTTAAATGTATGTATGTATGTATGTATGTATGTATGTATGTATGTATGTATGTATGTATGTATGTATGTATGTATGTATGTATGTATGTATGTATGTATGTATGTATGTATGTATGTGTGTATGTATGTATGTATGTATGTATGCATGCATGTATGTATGTATGTATGTATGTATGTATGTATGTATGTATGTATGTATGTATGTATGTATGTACGTACGTACGTATGTAAGTCTGTCTGTCTGTCTGTCTGTCTGTCTGTCTATATGTATGTATGTATGTATGTGTGTATGTATGTGTGTGCATGTCTGTCTGTCTGTGCGCACGCGTATCTCTCTCTCTCTCTCTCTCTCTCTCTCTCTCTTATTTTCCGTTAGATAGATAGATAGATAGGTAGATAGATAGATAGATAGATAGATAGATAGATAGATAGATAGATAGGTAGGTAGGTAGGTAGGTAGGTAGGTAGGTAGGTAGGTATGCATCCCGTGTTTATGTGATTATTTTATATATTTACCGTAGAAGCGTAATTATCATATATTTGTTGAATTGTTTGTCCGACAGGGTGATTAAGTTTGTCAATAGTTTGAGTTAACTGCCATGGATATGGATGGTGATTAGAATCCATGTAGTAATTAGCTACTCCATCTTTGAAGTCAGGATTATCATGGTCTGGTATTACTGGTAGTTTGTATACAATAAACCTGGAAATATAAATATAGTAAGATTTTAGACAAACATGGGAAATATATAGCAAGTTTATTGAGTATATGTTGGTGATATTTTCATTTTATAATCATACTTAAACAGACTGAATGACTTGAAATGATAAGTTGAGTCAGAAGGAAACTTTGAACCATTTATACAAGTCATTAATTTCAGCAATAAATGATAATTTTCGCGCAGCTACGCATTCGTGGGGTCGCCATCTACAATAACCAGTGACAGTGTGATTTTTTATTCCTGCCATAGAGGGCATCATTTTTATCAATTCGCTATATTGAAGAAATATAGGGTCGGTCGAGTCAAGAGAAACACGGATGATGTATGACCACCCTAACATGTGAACAAGGTAACATGAATATTTGACTTCCTACTTCCTGTGTCGAAATGATTAGATATTTACATAACATCATACGTTATCGTCGTATAACTTTGTGAGGCACCAGAGTGACACTCTCTAAATTGAAATATGACGAGTACATGCAATTTACAGTTTTCTTATAAATTAGTCTAATAATGGTGCTACGGTACGGTGACGTATGTAAGGGTACCTAAAACTGAGTCCATGAAGTGAGTCTCAGTTTGCAAAAAATCACCATCTGAGGCCAGTCTAAGTTTGCCTGGCAAACTGAGACTCTTAGTTCATAGTCTCGGTTTAATATTTTAGGTACCCTTTATACATACCTCGTACGGTGCTACACACATCTGACGTATTCACATTTCTCCTTGCGCCAATCCTACCTTAAAAGTTTCTTTACTGTTGTGTGACTGACTAAAAATGTTTTATTTAAGACGACCTTGACAATCCCAATTTAGTCGTCTGAAGATCGCTTGAAGCGTGAAACTCTGAGTAACGACCTATTACATCCTTATTCTTTTGACTTTAAATCGGTGTAACGTAAATTTCCCAGAATTTGAAATATGCTAAAATGTCAACTTGTCATTGCTACTTCTACATGACATTGTATATATTTAATTGTAATGCGTCGTGCAAGAAATGAAAACTGTGGAAGAAACACTAGTGAATAACATAATGAATACATTTTTTTAGCAGCTTACTATAGTAGGAGACACTAGAGGGTTGATAGGAAGTATTCACATATTGTCTATTAACTAAAAAATGCACTTCTGTAAAAAAAAAAATCATACCAGTCGACTGAATTTCCGTTTTCGTCCAGGCAAGTTACGGCGCCGTCAACGAAGATTTGGTTACAACTGATAAACATAAGCACGAACGCTACCCTTCCGAACATTTTCAACAGTCTGTACGTCCCTTCCTCCTACGGTTTTATAAAGGACAATTCACGACGAGCGATACCAGGTAACAAACTATAAGTCTTATGTTGTCACGGTACACGGAAGAACACTAGCCAAATGGGCCTGCGTACTCGCCCGAAACTGGTATGACGTCATTCAGCCCTAGTGCTATTTTTGTCACCGTGACTCGAAACCTGGGGTTATTGAATACGGAGAAATTGTGAAAGGAAAGCGGATTGAATAGGTGCGCCGCACACTTTTATAAGTATACACGACTGTCATGAACGCAAAACGAAACTAATTGTTGAAGTGAATGACTTGCGATAGTTCTGGTTATGAAATACATTTCAGCAGAAACGACAGGATTTTGACCTCTTTTCAGTAATCTCGTCTTTATCATACACATCTATAATTATAATAGATAACGAAAATCATAATTAAAGATAATTTTAATCACATGGTATTTCTCAGTCTTTTTCAAATATGTCAATTTAGATTTTTTCTGTCAAACTATCTGTTGTTCATAGTACATGTATCTATTTTCCGCATTTATATATTCTGTTGTTCGTATAATTCAAACACTCTGTAATTAAATGCACACCAAATGAATACAATTAATAATTATTTACAAATGATGTGATGGTAGAACAATAATGTTAATCGTCATTATAATCAAATAGAAGTAATTACTCTCTATCTATGCAAGTCATTTTAAAGCCAAGTTTTCACCGTCCTC
The DNA here is from genome assembly GCF_964340395.1 of Glandiceps talaboti. Taxonomy (NCBI): domain Eukaryota; kingdom Metazoa; phylum Hemichordata; class Enteropneusta; family Spengelidae; genus Glandiceps; species Glandiceps talaboti. The sequence goes on along the minus strand of NC_135558.1, from coordinate 627,272 downwards.
ATTAGTGTAAAGTGAAAGTGAAAATAACTTTTTAAATTTGAAGAAAGGGAACAAGTTGAGGTGTTTAAGTTAAATATTTCGATTCACCAGTGTCAGTGAAAATAATGAAATAAGAATGTCTTTAAATTTGAAGACAGGGAGCAATTTGAGGTGTTAAGTTGAACATTTCGATTCACCAGCCTTTACATGTAAATGGCATGGAAGTCAGGGAGGCTAATGATTTGCATTCTGCATATCAAGTTATTATTTCTTACACATTGTCGTTTAGATAAAATTATAAAATGCTGATACTTTCAAGTCAAAGAATGTGAAAGAATGGAATGGCTGACAAATAACATAGAAAGGAAAAATAACACACCGAATGAAGACTGTTGTACGCTTACATATCTACCATACTATATGCTTTAGCGTCACGTGACACAAATTGAGGTCATCAGTCACAAGAACGGGAATTCCCATGCCGGATTTTCCAATGCAGATAAAAATAGCTCAATGACCTAATATTCTACGACGATGTCAATGATCTACGTGTACTATTAGTTTGTGCTTTACTTTCGATTCAGATTTCACTCTTTGTCTGTTGGCTCATGCGAAATGTCAGCGTTCCTATTTTGCTAGACATCAAAAACCGTGCTACGTCGAGATACATCGCACCTTGGACTTACACGATGGCAACTCAGAGCTCGTATGCTACTGAACAAGACAATCTCATGCAACAACGCAGGAGAACGAACATAGAAAACAAACATCGTTCTTGGCATCAGTTAAAACAGGAATTCCAGAAAATCAATGATATCATCAACATTGACGTGTCATCAACTGTGAGAGATTTGAACGAACAACAAAGGGCAAGGACTAGTATCTTTGAACAACGACAGAAGTTGATTGACATCGTAAGTGTATGTAGTGAAGTAAGGTAAGGGAGCCGTCAGTAATTCAAAGGAATTGGAGGAGGCCACATTTTAGAAAATGGAAATCAGGGGAGAGGTCATATTTTACTTTGACTCATTTTGTTGTCTAAATTTGCATTTTTGTCGTGATTTTGGCATGATCCCACTGTTGCCGCCTGTTCCAAATCCCACTATTACCACATCCCACCACTGCCACCATTGTAAAGTACCATCATAATGCAGCGGATTACTCTTAGTTGTTGTGGGGAGGGTTGGGTCTCACATTATAAAGGGGGAACAGCATGGCAAGATTTTTGTATGAATGTCTTTAAGTATTGTTATAGGGCACGCACACACAATAAAATACACGTATGTATGCGTGCCTGCATGCATGCATACATACATACATACATACATACATGCATACATACATACATACATACATACATACATACATACATACATACATACATACATACATACATACATACATACACACATACATACATACATACATACATACATACATACATACATACATACATACATACATACATACATACATACATACATACATTACATGTACACATGTACATGCATGCAGACAGACAGATGTGGGTACGTACATACAGACAGACAGACATTCACGTGCATGTATGCACACATGCACACACACACACACACACACACACACACACACACAAGCACACATGCATATTTGTTATTACGACAAACTAAACCAACTTTAAGTATGTTCTTGTATGTGATGCTTATACAAAGAAAAACATGTTATGTAAACTATGTTAATGTATCATCCACAGGAGAGCACAGACTGCTCTGCTTGATGTGCTTAAGCCATTGACGACATTATCAAAACTTCAAAATCAATCAATGGATGAGTTTGTTGAGGAAATATTCGTATCTGACTACCGAGAAGTCTTCCATGATGCTGGTGTCATGGCCATTGCTGACTTTGAGAAAATAGACATGGCTCATGTCTTTCAACCTAAAATGAAGCCAGCGCCTTATAAAAGGTTGCAACAAAGATTGACACAGATCAGTAAGTTACATTCATCACTTCTAACTGGTTACTGCATGTTGAACATTGAAGTTGCTCGTTTAAGCGTAAAAATGATTGTCAAAAACAAAATTTCAACAAACATCAGTGGCTTCTTATTTCTAAAAGTAAACCGCTTCACTAGAAGAAATATTTTGATTGACACATTCAGAAAACAACTGTTTGAAGCCCTGGTATATTCTGGTCTATCGGCTCCGCTCTCATACACAAGACAATTTACATCAGTTGGGTGTTATTAGTAAAGTCTTTTGAATAACAGAATTATAGTGATGATTTCACCAGGTAGATTCTGATCTATCAGCTCCCCCCCCCCTCATAGACAAGACAATTTACATCAGTTGGGTGTTTTTAGTGAAGTCTTTTGAATAACAGAATTATAGTGATGATTTCACCTAAAAATTCTGTCCCACAATAAACTCAAATATTCAAGAGAATTCACTCTTAGTGTTTCATGCTAACAGGTTCTGCAAGGGAATACATGGCAGAAAGATTTGATGCTGATGTCCAGACTGCAGTAAGATCTATCAAAGCCAATCTCCGAAAAATCAACACAGAGCTTTCTAGGTCTTTTAATACACTGACAAAGATGTCTATAGATATGGAGAAGATGGGACACAGCAGAGGCTTGGCTGTGTTTGATGTAATTGGTTTTACTGCTATCGTTACATCTGGTTTGGTAGCATATGTATATTATGATTTCACCTTACCACCTTTGGTATTTCTGGCCACTACTCTAATGTTCAGAAGACAAGCGCTGAATGTATTAAGATGGTTATGTTCAACAGATGAAAGAGGCAAGTCAATTTTACTTCAAATTGAATCTCTCTTTTCCCCTTTATCTGGATGATTAAATCAAGGTTAACTAGCAGGACAGAGTTGTATGTATGTATGTATGTATGTATGTATGTATGTATGTATGTATGTATGTATGTATGTATGTATGTATGTATGTATGTATGTATGTATGTGTGTGTGTGTGTATGTATGTATGTATGTATGTATGTATGTATGTACATACGTACGTGTGTGTGTATGTATGTATGTATGTATGTATGTATGTATGTATGTATGTACATGTATGTGTATGTATGTATGTATGTATGTGTGTATGTGTGTGTGTATGTATGTATGTATGTATGTATGTATGTATGTATGTATGTATGTATGTGTGCGTGTGTGTGTGTGTATGTATGTATGTATGTATGTATGTATGTATGTATGTATGTATGTACATACGTACGTACGTGTGTATGTATGTATGTATGTATGTATGTATGTATGTATGTATGTATGTATGTATGTGTGCGTGTGTGTGTGTGTATGTATGTATGTATGTATGTATGTACATACGTACGTACGTGTGTATGTATGTATGTATGTATGTATGTATGTATGTATGTATGTATGTATGTATGCACGGTATGTATGTATGTATGCATGTATGTATGTATGTATGTATGTATGTATGTATGTATGTATGTATGTGTGTGTGTCTGTATGTATGTATGTATGTATGTATGTATGTATGTATGTATATGTGTGTGTATGTATGTATGTATGTATGTATGTATGTATGTATGTATGTATGTATGTACATGTATGTGTATGTATGTATGTATGTATGTATGTATGTATGTATGTATGTATGTATGTGTGTGTGTGTGTGTGTATGTATGTATGTATGTATGTATGTATGTATGTATGTATGTATGTATGTATGTATTTGTAGTGTATGCATTCAATTCATGACTACACTTTTCCATTTATGAACAGATGGTCTTACTCGGCCTGAGGCCCCTCAAATTGAAACCCATCAGATGTCAATCATCATAAAGTTTTGGACGGACAGCTTAGGTGCAGAACTAGGTCACTTTGTGGATGTCTTGACTGCAGTAAAGGAAAGAGTCATGTCAGAACATGGGGATGGTGGCAGTCAACTTGAACAACAAATAAAACATGCTGAAAGTGAGATGAAAGATTTCCTTGATATGAACGAGTTTGAAGATGAGTTGCGCAAACTTTGTCACAAGAAGCAATAAATGGTGTCTGCATATTGAATGGAGAAAGTTACAAGTTGTTGCCTGAAACATTGAAGATAATAACAACACAGTATGCGTTTAGTCTGTCTTGTGTTTGATATGCTACAATACTGTGCAACAAATGCTAGATTAAAACATAGTATATGTATATGTGTGAGATGTTTATATTACATAATAAGGGTTATTTGCATTTAGTTCAGAATTTAGCTCAAAAAGACAAATATCAACATTCAGTGATTAAGCTCTCTGTAGTAAATACTCTGCAATGATCCAGGACTTAATGGTAGAAGCCGTACTACTTCTCAGACACAAAGTTTAATAAAGAAAGTAAACAAATATCGCCAGACAACAGTTCAGGCAACAGAATTTTATTTGCATCTAGTGTAACAAGCAACCGAACTGCCAAATAACCAGAAAATAATTTTAGGCCTACTCGGCCAAATATTGACTTACTGTAATCAACTTAAAAATTAAAACCATGGATGTTAATGTCATTGATTTCAATTGATTGGTCACAATTAAAGACGATGGATGATTGTACAATAAGGAACATTTGTTCAAAGCTCTGAAGGTCATAGGTCAACATTATTTTTTCTTGTAATCCACACCTCAGCGGTATATATGATTGTTTTAAATGCAATCGAAAGTGAAAGTGCGGTGACTTTAGAATACTATTAAATATTCTATGACAATTACAGAGTATGTGTGTCTACTGCTTGCAGAATGCAGAAACACACTGCATTGCACGAATACTCGGATGACACTACTTCTTCTCAATTATTACTTGGTTCAAATTCCTTCAAACAAGACAGTGATATTGATTCTATGTGTGTATAATTATATGCGTACACTTACATCATCAATTCCTTCAAACTATTTCCACTAAACAAATGCCTTGACTCTTGCCCAAACTATGCTGAGGAACCTCCCATTAACGCAAACGTTATTGAAATAATAGCAGGTAAATTGTGTTTATGAATTCACACAATACAAGTCCATGGCTTGGTTCTACCTCCTGTAATCGCCAACTTAGAATGATCTTTACAAACTTGATAATGTCAACTTTGTAATCATTTCTAGACTTAGCTGGTATAGGCCACGTTATCTTCCATGTTTGACTTAGCCTGTTACTTTTTAAATCCTGGGCAATCTAATCCAAATATATCTATGATGTGAATAAAACTGAAGTCAAAAATAAAAAAGATTCGAGCTATAGACGGTGGATGAGAGAAAAGGTTTGAGAAAATCGAGCCCACGGATAGCTTTTACACTAAGACAGAAGTGGTCTGTCAAGAAGTCAAATTGTATAGAATTATATATTGTCATGTGCGGACGGGATAAAACCATGTCTAATAGGAATTTTCAAAAGGGGTAAAACTTGAACAGAGATGAAAGCCTTTTAATTTAGAATAGTAGTAGTAATAATAATAATATTTATTTAAGCTTCACACATTGTTGAAAGGCGTGGTTGATTTGTATAACTGACAAGCCCATATGTACTTGTATGTAATACACAACCAAGTGTATAGATAGGATGTACCAATTTAATTCCAATATGTATTCATTGACGACGAATATAGATAGCAATTGGAGATAAAAAGAAATGGGTGTGATCAACAAATAGAAGGAAAACATGGTGGTACTGAAGTGTACGAAAACATGATATCACGGTACAGTACGACATTACGTAGTAAAGTTATTTATAAATTCGCTAATGTTTGCTTTTTTAGCACATCTGATAAGATTCAGTAGACCTATAGGCATGGTGCGATGTATGTCCGTGTGTGTGTGTGTGTGTGTGTGTGTGTGTGTGTGTGTGTGTGTGTGTGTGTGTGTGTGTGTGTGTGTGTGTGTGACTTAAACTTAAAAAACCGCCACCAAACTAATTGCCTTGGTATTTGGTGGGGACATTACTTTTGATATCTAGTTGGGAAATTGTTTAGAACAAAATGATCGCTTTACAGGTGTGATTTGGGTAAAAAAAATGCAATATTTGGTCAAAAAACTTAAACTCCAAAACTAATGGGCAGATTGTCTGAAATTTGTTGGGAGAGTTTTTAGGGATGTGTAGATTTGTTCATGACATGATGATTTCATCAGTAATACGCAAATTAGGGCTCAAAATGTGCCTTTTTGGTAAAAAAAAATCTTTAATTTCAAAATTATTGAGCAGATTGAGCTGAGATTTAATGGAGATGCATTTGGGGGTGTATAGATGAAGAAATATGAAGCATACAATGATCCCATCAGCGATGTGCAAATTAGGTGTAAAATGTGAATTTTGGTTAAAAACTTATATCTCAAAAAGCCTTGGTCAATAACGAGACTGAAATTTGGTGAGATGTTTCTAGAAGTGTTATTCTGCAGATTTTGTTCAAAAGATTTTGACACAATTGGCCCTGGCAACCATGACCACGCCCTTAGCAACAACCAAATTCCAGTATATTTTGCTAAAATAACAACATCATCTGTTGGCAAGTGAGTAAACATTCAAAAAATGTATTCAAATAACCCCACCAATCATGACCCACGCCCGTAGCTACAGCCAAATGATCGCATATATCGCAAAGCAAAGATAACAACAGAGATTAATAGACAAGTGATAAACTTTCAAAAACTGTATGTAAATGTCCCTAGCAACAAGGCCATGCCCATAGCAACAGCCAAATGACCATGTATATTGCAAAGAAAGTGCAACAGGGATTAATAGACAAGAGAACGAACATTCAAAAAATGTATGCAAGTATGTCTAGCAACATGACCACGCCCATAGCAACAGCCATATAATTGCGTATAAAGATAACAACAGGACCGGGATAGGCAACTGGATAATCATTCAGCAAATGAACACGTATACCTAGCATGGATCAGTATGTGGATAAACATTTAAAAAAACACAGTTGTGTTACAACACCATTAATTGGCGCTATTTTTAAAATCATAATGCTTGATAATACAAACAACGTGTACTATTTTTGTGGGGTGATATTTATATTTTCTTATACATAGATATACGATTAAATCGGACAAATTACGAGCCTATTTTTAAGTCGTAGATATATATGAGAAGGTACGCTTAACCTATTTAAGTACCAGTGCTTACAATACCATGCACTATATTTGATTACATTCACGATGGCGAGGTATGTTTTCCTGTTCGCATGTGTATGTATATTTGAGTTTTGTCTTAAGATACAGGCAAATTCTCCTTCTTGTTTGGACGAAAACGGAGCTTCGGTCGATTGGTGAGTTAACTTTATTTTGATAGAATCTGATGATTTCTAGGCATTTCAGTATCGGAGACGTCGTCATATAATCACATTTTATATAATCCTTACTTTTTAGCGATCAAGTCAAGAACATTGCATGCAAATGGAAGTAGAAAGAAATATTACTATTGCTATGTTCCCGCGATGTAAAGTTTCAATTTTCTCTTTCTGAAATATCATTTTATCAAATATATAAATACTGAATTGTGAAACAGCAAATTAAATTAAAATTGAATAGAAGTAAAGCCTAAAAAAATTGGTTCCGGTTACCCGACCCCACCTAGTTTTTCACTGCCGATCCTAAACTTTTTTTACGCGAAAATAGTGGATGTGGAAATTGACATCAACTTGAAAAGACAATATAAAACTGCTCTTCCAATCTTTAATGGCTGTACATCTGTACATCTAAACCAATGACACAGAGACCATGCGGAAAACAACAGAAAACATAACTACCTGAACTAGACCCTCACGCATGAAGAAAAATAAATAAATAAATAAATAAATAAATAAATAAATAAATAAATAAATAAATAAATAAAAAGATTAAAAAAAAAGATCTGCCTACACCCACCTATGCTAAAATTGAGCGTAATCGGAACTACACAATTTTTTTAGGCCTAATGTTTATTCATTGGCTGGATAGCACATTGCCGAGGCGTTCCATAACCTCTCCGTCATCACACAGTTCCTCTGCTACACAGGGACAATAGTTAGCAGTATTTGGCGTCTTTTCACCATAATGCCATTTCTAATATTCTGGTGTCAGTTCTTTACGTTAGACATTCACACGTGGACGACCTTTTGTTTAAATTGTTCGATGTTTTATTATACGAAGCCGAATCATCAAACAGTGAAGAAGCCATGGTGGATATCTGACGAAAGCTTTAGTGGGCTAGAAGTATTTATTGGTGAAAAACGAAAGTTAAATATCCTAAATAAATAAACTGAGACTGAACGTTTGGCATAATACTACGTTTTATTCTATTAAATGTGAATTTCGCCGAGGAATGGGTTAGCCTTAGAGGGAGAGAAAACTATTGGCATTGACTAATATCGCTCCAACCAAACATCATTGTAGGTACATCGTCTATAAACTACCCAGTGGGTACAACAGTTATTACATAGATTCAAACAACAAGCAAAGTTGGAAGAAAATGGCCAAACCCATAAATGACGTTGGTCATCCCGTTGGTAAAACATTGGGATATATATACGGTGGAAGGCAAACACAGGTCAGAAATCGTGAATATTCTCTCTCTCTCTCTCTCTCTCTCTCTCTCTCTCTCTCTCTCTCTCTCTCTCTCTCTCTCTCTCTCTCTCTCTCTCTCTCTCTCTCTCTCTCTCTCTCTCTCTCTCTCTCTCTCTCTCTCTCTCTCTCTCTCTCTCTCTCTCTCTCTCTCTCTCTCTCTCTCTTTTTAAAATTTATAACAGAAAAGGATTACAAGAAAAAGCAGATAAAAGCTGAACGAGACAAAAGCTCACACATCCAGAAAATGCTGACATTCCAAAATATGTGATAAATTCTCCCCGTGTTTGTCAAGTTTACCTCTTGATTATTTAGACCCGGTAATACTCATTGAGGTACGCTGGTTGATTATTTACATCTCAAATTTAAATTTCGCCCGATATGGAAAATGAAATTGACAGAAGTTTTGAACTCTATGTGTAGATCACAAAGAATGCAGATCAGAGCTTTTATAGGTAAATTGGTGGTCGTGATTATATTAAACCAATCTCTGACTGAAATACAAATATAGTAATATTTAAACAATAATGTACGCCCTCCCAGCCCATAATGGACGAAAGCAAACTTTGAACGACATAATGGGCGAGGCGACAGCCGACCCCATTATGGAGTGCAAAGTTTGCTTGAGTCCATTATGGGCTGGGAGGGCGTACATTATTGTTATTATTTTATAGTTTTGCCAATTCCAGTGAATTTGTAGACCGAGAAACGCAAAACAACGTATAATATACACAGCGCTGAACATCGTCTGCCATGTTCGGCCCGGAAGCTGAATACTAATCATAGCGACACACGTACGTACACGTACACACACATATACACTTCAATGAACTGCTGTGAAGACAAACTTGTTTCACGAATGCGTTGTATTTTTAAACAGTGGAAATGACAATCATAAGTAACAACATACATTTCGAAAAAATACCTAGTCGTACGAAGAAACAGAACAAATAAGCTTGTATTGTTATGCTCGTTCCGGGGCCGCGATACCCAATAATGGAGTACATTATCAGTAATAATGTACAGCGATGACGTCACAAAATTCACTGGAATTGGTAATGCTATAATATAATAGGTAATATATAATTCAGTGTATTAACCTTGAGATCTGATGGGTCTACAAATCAGTAAACAGTGCTAAAATAACGCTATACCACAGATGGCATGCATCCAAATGGCACCCAAGCTATAAGCTACCCTGAAGAATATCGTGTTTCAAAGTTTGCCTGCCATTTTACCCTCACAAAGTACTCATGAATATGCAAATTAATATTAAGTTGTTTTTGGATATTGTTTTTACAATTAATAAAGACAAAACTAGTTTTTTTTTGTTATATTTTAGAAACATTTTGTATACTCACTCTACAATGATGCAAGCCATAGCCCACCCAATAAGAATCTGGCCCATGCTAAAGGTAGGTGGGTATATGTAGACAGACAGACAGACAGACAGACAGACAGACAGACAGACAGACAGACGGACAGACAGGTAAGTAAGTAAGTACAGACATGATTCCTAGGAGCGTACTTATCTATTTGACTGACCATTTATCTGTCAGGGAAGGAAATAAGCTCTTGGGAGTTATGAATATTCAGTGTGCATTATGTAATGAATATTTATGTCTGCTAATACCCATGATGCAATGGTGTATCAGTGAACGAACAACAGAGGTGAAAAAAACGTTTTAATTTGGTGTTTCTTGGCAACCAACTTTATAAATATTATGTGATGTGAAATAAGGAAATGTCTCTCCAGGACCCAAAGGTTTGGAACTACCTTGATTTCCTGAAATTCGAATTCCCCTTTAAATTTATTATTTATTTATTTATTTATTTATTTATTTATTTATTTATTTATTTATTAAACCTTCACAAGAAGAGAAACAACAATGCAAAAAAGAAAACACGATACATTACAATCTTACAATATAATATAATGTCAAAATAGCATCAACAACATGCCAAAAATTTGACAACTCTGGATCCTTCGCATATATAAAAGCTGTCTGACACTGTCCGTCAGCCCATCTGACATACGAGATGTTTTCAGATTTCTTAAGACAGGTTTAGAGTATTGCATGTCAAACATATAGCGAAGAAATGAAACATTATTTTTGACACAAATTGCCCGAGTACGGGACAATAAACCAGTGTGTCCCTTCAGCTTACCACAATAATGCATATTAAGCAGTGTAAGGGAATTGATTTCCACTGACGTTTCAATTTTTATCACATTAATTGCATTCAGAAAAGGGGTGCTTCTACAATATTTATGAATGCCAAATGCAGCCTTAAGTAGTTTTGCCTGCATTTTTTCAGCCTCATTCAAAGATGATTTAGATACATGTACACAGTTAATACCATATGTTAAAACTGGTCGAATAGCAGCATTCCACATGTAAACTAACATATTGCTATTATAAGAACAATTATTAAATCCAGTACTTTGAAATCCATAAAATGCCTTCCTGCATTCATTTATTCTATTCGTAATGTGTTCGATTGGATTAGAACATTAAATCGTAACCCCTAAATAATTCACGCTGTCACACTGAGCAAGTCTTACACCATCCAGTAACCAATATGGATGAGGACTAAGTGTATACAACGACCTTAGATGACAAATTCTGTTTTTTGAGGATTAAATCGTAAACCATGACTAGTGATATATCTCTGTGCAACGTCAATCATATTTTGAAGTCCAGTAACTGACAAACTGGCAAGCATTAAATCATCAGCATTTAACAGAAAACATTAAAAGACATATTGTTAATGTTGATACCACCAACACATGCAGATAATTCATTAACTAAACCTTGATAAAACATATTAAAAAGGAAAGGGGATGATAATCCCTTTTGACGGGTACCTACACGCACCGTAACTGGTTTGCTCAGTCTGCCTGTACCAATATACCAACATCATCCAGCAATGATCAGGAATCACATCCATTGCTTTACAAAACAAAATATCATGAAGTACAGCATCAAATGCTCCTTCTGCATCAAGAGAACAGGTGTAAACAGGTGACCCTCGTTTGGTACAATAAGAAATAACATCATTTGCAAGTGCAGCTGCAGTAGCTGTTCCTCTGCCCGGAATAAAGCCGAACTGTAAATCACTAAATTCATGTTGTCCAGATACATCAAGTATATACAGTTCAAGAATCTTAGAAAAGGTACATGACAAAGTCAAAAGTCTGTAACATTTTGGTATCGAAGGGTCCAGTGTGGCTTTCTTCAACTGTGGTACAAGCAGACCTTTAGTGAATGATAAAGGAGCAATACCAAATTTAAAACATATCGAATACATTACACTCAAGTGAAAAATAATCTTAGAGTTGATCGCATATTTCAAGTATTCAGACATAATGCCATCTGCACCAGGCGAACAGCCAGATCTAAGTTTCTTAACATACTTAACAAGCATTGATTCTGACATAAAATAATCAGAGAAAACAAAATGTTACATTTCTCATGAACCTTTACCTTGGCTGACGATATAACGTCGCTAGTGCAACTAGACGTACTAAATTTACCGGTGAAATGATCATAAAACTGTTTAATATCAATACAGGTATCATTATTTTGATGTAAATTACTTTTCGACTTTCGAATACAATTCCAAAATTTTCTTAAAGAACGACATAGTATAAAGTGAACTGATCAAATGAGGTAAACCGTTCAACCTACTGTTAAATGACAATACGGTGAAGATCTAACTTCATATTGAGTTGTACGAATACAG